>NC_092023.1:26465857-26630857 GCF_042242105.1 Pempheris klunzingeri
TTCATGGCACCGTTGCTCACATTCATGCAAGGATCCCCGCCGCCACACATTGTTTTTAAACTTTTGTTGCGTTCGTACGGTGGAGAGGGAAAAGACTTGTGGACACAGACTGGAACACACGCACATTAACACACAACACGTCTCTTTCCCAACTACTTGGGCGGATGTGCTTCTACAATCACGTAACTAAAACTTACTGTAAACTAACTGTATTTTAAAGTAAAAAAAAATATTCTGGGGCATGTGTAATTAGAAAGTTTTATAACAATAATAATAATAATAAATTGTTTTATAATGTTTATTTTGCAGATTTGAAAAGCCCTCCCCCCATTTTGCCAATGTTAGGGGTTTATATTGAATGAGGAATATGTTCAGTGTGGAATGTACTAATGATAAAGTAATAAAATGTGGTGAATCATGATGCAGGACGTTAAGCTAGAGCGCTGCTGTCGATCCTGCAGTAATGAGGGCTGTCCAGTTGTTTTCGCTCACATGCCTTGGCAGTGTTCACCTCGACTCCAGCTTCTATCTCCGTTTTATAAAACGCTCTCACATGATGCGTTTTTAAAGCCTCATCGCCCATCACAGCGCCCCCCACCCCCTCCCAGGTTTGGCTGCGCTCCTGCAGGACGACCCTGTTGCCATGGTACTGACTCCACCGGACGCTTTGGTCCTTTTCAGAGCTTTTTGCAGTGATGGGATATTGGACTAGGAAGTGTTTTGAAAAGCTCCGGGTGACTCTCACATGACATTCAGAGCAGCACTTTCTCTCTGGGAGATGTGAAACCAACATTTCAGTCCAGACTTTTGCTGTCTGCGTTTTATTTTACATGAGAAAATTCCTCCTAAACACTTGACTGAGTTGCCTGAGTGTGAACTGGAGGTCGTTACCACGGACACATAAGTGAAGCTTGGACACTGGTTGTAAAGGAGCCGTCGGAGCAGCTGACATTTTGGCAGGAAACTTAAAGGGTCAGTTCAATCACACGTCAGAGGCCACATTTCCTCACGTATCGGTATCTAGCTGTCAGAGTAGTTTTGGTTTACTGTCATTGTGTCATTTGGGACTATTTTAGTAGAAAGTAAAGCCTTTTCACAGCCAAGTCTGTGTGTATATTTAAATGCTGTTACAATAAGTGTATTATGGTAGTCATGGAGATCTCAAAACAAAAGTACTCCATCTGCATGATGTAAGCGTGAAAATGGCTTTGTAATTTCAGTGAACTGACCCTTTAATGTAGCACTGCATGATATTAAATAGTGTTTTAAATAATTGGAACCCCCAAGTCGCCATTTTCCACCTTTTGAGAGGAGCTAAACATCAATGTGACTTCCTGTTAAAATGACTGTGTAGTCGACCACTTGGAATATTTAACCTGCACATTAAAACAAAAAAAAAACAAAAAACTGTGCCTGCTTTACAGACTCCCTCCTGACTTCCCCAGAGCATCCACTGTAAAGTCTCCACTCTGCCAAAACAAGAGACGTTCAAGTCTGAACTGTGTTGTGAAGACGTTGCTTCTGAGTTTAGAGTCCTATGGTACCAGTTCTGTGAATAAATGTATTTTTCCAAATGTCTGAAGTGCTCGTGCTGAATGTGGGGAGGGAAACGTTGCATGAAAACCACAGACGCGCTGTTCCATTCAGTAGTTTAATTAGAAACACACAGGAGACAATAAAAACAAAATGAAATCAAGTCAGCACTCTTGTATCAGCGGCCCGTGAACCCAACCAGCCACAGTCCTGTGTGTTGCCAAAGACATCCAGAAACTAAAATGTAAGTTCTAAGTGTAAACCAGTCACTAGGTACTTCAGTGCGTGGCCCACCAAAGCCTGATATGTAATGTTAGCTAGTTTCTTCAGAACACTGCATGAAAACGGCTTTGTCACCCCTCAGGCGCCGCCAAGCTACTGTCTGAGGGAGGGAGGGTCTGCCTAAGGTCTGCTGCTGGTTCTCTTTGGGTTCTGATCTAAAAAGGAAACGGTGCCTTTTGTTAATGAAGTTAAGCCTCATTTAAAACTAAAGAAAAACAAAACGTAATGGTTTTGATCTGGTTGAGACGTAGTAAAATGCTGGAAAACATTGAAGAGGCTTTTGATACAGCACAATCAACTCCCTTTCTACTTAAAATCACTGTGAAATACGCAGCGTATGAGTGAGCAGTGAACTCCTCCTGAGAGCAGGTACGGTGGGGAAGGGGGAAGAACGGGGTTGTTGGCAGCTCCACCAGCAGCAAAGCTGGTTAGCACCTGAGAGAGCAGGTCATGCTTGCACGGCCCTGACATCACTATCTGTGCACCAACGGAGCGCTCAGAGCGAACGCCGTCCTCTCTGGGGCTCGCTGTGCCTCCCGCTGTTCCCTGTCCACATCAGTACGTTTATTGCTTAGTGAGAGAGAGAAGTGCATATATTCAGGGAGAACCCAGACTGGAGCTCTTTTTTTTTTTTCCCCCCCAACACCCTTTTTCGACATCAACGTGAAATGTTTCTAGCTTTGTTTTTTGTTCTGACATCTACACTGTAAGGAGCCGGTGCACAGTCCAGCAGTCTGGGGAGGGTCGGATCCTGCAGGATTCTGCCCCCGATCAGACCAGGAGCAGCTGAGTGCAGCCACATGCAAACTGACTGATGCTCCTCTGGAAAGGCACAAGCTGCAGAAAGACTCTGCTAGTCTCAGACACTGAGTGTAAGAATAATGACGGAGCTTATGAGATGGAAAAATAAATAAAATACTGTCCGTCTACAGCTGCTGTTTCCTTTCAGTTTTATAAAAATAACTCAGAAGTAAAAAAAGTAGATGACAGACTGATAAAAGCCATTTTATTCTTAATCGATCTCTAATAAAACTGAATGTAAAAAAACAGCATGGAGGTTCCCCTGAGATGTCTCAATTACATACTACTGTGAAATGTATTAAAAATAAAAGGAAAATAAAAACTATTTCCATGGGCATGGCTCTCTCTCTGATTAGCAATTTCAAGCAGCTCCTCAAAGGGTCCCAACATTTTACCAGTTTTCAAGCAAAAACATTTCAAAACCTGTGAGGATTAAAACCATAATTATGACGGCAGATGTTCTTCTGAAATGCATAAATTTGAATAAAATATTCCGTTTGACCGAGTGCGTCTTTTGTGATGATGTTTTTTTTTTCTTCGGGGTGGGGGGGGGGGCTGCGGTGCCTCTGAGAGTTACATGGCAAACATATCATTCCAACAAATAACAGAAGACCTTCATGGAGCTTCAGTCTTTAACCTGAACAGCTCCGACTTCATCACAATAAACCAGCACGTCTGAATTATTCAAATAAAACGCCTCCTACTGAGAAGCCTCTGCAGTATGTTTGAACTCCTTTAAAGGGATCTGACCCTCTTTTTTTTTTTTTTTTACCTTGTTTCTATTTCCTCTACAGCAGCCTACACAGCATTGTGATGCGTGCGAGTGTTGCGTCTCCTTTTACAGGCGGAGAACATGAGGTGAGTCTGGCGTGACCTCTATCGTCATCGCAGCTATGTCGACGACCACGGCTAACTTTGTGATTCAAACGCACGCTTTTGTTTCCCCAAGCATCTCTTCTAGTGGCTCCAGCCTGCCACACGTGCACGCAAACACTCACACACGCACACATGCATTCACATGCACCCACGCAAATACACACACACACACACACACACACTCACACTCATGCAGGCTCAGTCAGATGAAAAGTCTTCCTGACAGGAGGAGGGGAGGGGGGTGTAGGTGGGAGACACAGCAGGGTCCCTCACGGTTGCCTCCCCCCGCCTCGTGCTGCTGCGTGTCGACCTGCCGGCCTCGCTCACAGTTTGGCGGCCATGAAGTTGATGTGAGGCTTGACCAGGGGGAAGAGAGGCAGGCTCCTCTTGAACTCCGTCATGTCCTGAACCAACGTGGGCTGACGAGGGAAAAACAGAAAAACAGTCGGCAGGTCAGAGCGGCTCCCTCTGACGTCAGACGCCGTCACGCTATTCTGCTTCATCTGATCCTCTGAGGACGAAGCCCCCCTGAACTCCATTTGGTGCCGATAGCAAAAGGAGCCGCATGCCCGCTGTTTCCATGGTAACCCGTGGAGGTAACCCACACTGTGGGTACTTTCTAACTTAACAGAAGCGCCCACGGCGCAGCAGCAGCAGCAAAACCTTCTCCTCATGGTTTCGTTCGGTTTTCACACTTCTAATAAGCTCCAGTTCTCAGCTCACAAAAACAGGCCCAATTTTTGACTTCCTGCCCCTGAGCAAAATGTCTTAACCACCCAAAACACGACAGAGAATTACCGCAACTGTGCATCATCCCTACCTGGCCACTGCAAACAGTAAGACCAAACTTCTTCTATATTTTGACATTTTCTATTTGAATGAACCAACAATGCGGGAGACCATCGGTCATCACTGCCCAGTAGGTTGTCATCGGGTGTTTTTCCTCATCCAGATCGAGGGCAAGTTGGTTTCTGTGATTACGGGCTATGTCAATAAAGTTTGGTTTGAGACTATGGCGCAGAGGAATCCGACACATCTTTGGCTACACAGGCAATACTTGTGGAAGGATCCATTCACGTAAAATGTCATAAAAGCGACAGTGTGAGTGCAGTGAGGTGAAAGAGCAGCGTCACTACCTGTGGCAGGGAGGGAGCGGGGGCCAGGTTGACATCGTTCTGAGCGGGGAACTCTCCCACGATTGGACCTGGTGAACACACACAGAGACACCCAGGTCAGCCCGACACCCAGCGAAGCCACCAAACGAAGCGACACGTGAACACAGATACTCACAGGAGTCCATCTCTCTGGACAGAACGTGCACGGACACCTTGTGTCTCTTCGGGGCTTCAAGTGTCAGCCGATCCTGCAGGGAGACAGACAGATGGGAGGGGTGATGCACGGAGGGGGCAGACAGCATCCTCACACTAACCAAAATTTGGAGGTTGGTTCATAATTTAACTGCCCACATATATATTTTTTTTTTTGGGGGGGGGACAACAGATAACACGCCATCAAAACCAGTTACTGTAACAGAGGTGAGTCTTTTCTTCTGTGGCAGCAACACTCGCACAGTTTTCAGCACAGTGATGAGTCATTCCGGTCTGGCCTGGACGGCCGTGTGTTTCTCAGGGAGTCTGGGATAAGTTGTGACAGCCCTGTGGAGATTTAGCTACACAGTCGGGCCTCATCACCGTCTCTGGATGGAGGATTATATTAGACTGAAGATTTGGCTCGTCTGCAGTCAGACGGCGTCAACTCGGGTGACCAAAAACGAAAAAAAGAAAAAAGAAATAAAAGAAAGAAATAAAGAAAAAAGAAAATGCTTTGGCGATTGCAGCTGATAGGACATTAGAAATGCATTAGGTTTATTCTGCATGGGGCCTGTAATGGTTTCTGCCGGGCTGAGATAATGCCAATTCTTTCAGCGGCTATGTCTCTTTGGCCCTTTATCCCCCTTGAAACAGGCTGGCTGGCTGTCATTATGGCAGCTGATATGCTGTGAGCGTCCTGTGTCAGTGTCACCTCCACTGCTATGAATAGAAGCAGGAGGCAGGAGGAGATGAAAGCTAGGAGGGCAGACTGAATCCAGGGAAACTGTCTGGACACACACACACACACACACACACACACACACACACACACACATAGATTTAGAGTAGGTGGTGTGCTCATTGGAGCGATTCTGCTCTCTTATCAAAGAGGTGATTCATGTTCAGGCTTTTGACATTTAAAACAAATGATCCAGTCTTAATCCAGCTCGCCAGTTATCTTAAAACTATACTGGAATGTCTCAATTAGAGCTTAAACAGCTGTGATGTAAAAAAAAAAATCACTTTGTCTTCATCAGCAGGTGGAGGTGCCCGTTTCTGTATTCAGGTTTTTAAGCCAACATGAGTGGAGAAATCCGGAGAGAGCTCAGAAGAACGACAAAGTGGAACTTCCAGGACAACTGGCTCCAAACTCCACTGAGGTATGATCAAAAGCTCCAGAGCAGCTACTAAATGGACCTTGTGGTTGGATCGTTTTCTCAAGTGCCGTTTCAAGGTCAGAATGAACCTCAAATAATGAAGCTGTGGTAGTTAGCCCAAATGTCCGACACTTCATCACAGAGGCCAAACCTAACAAAGAGTCCGCTCATCTGCATGTGTAAGTATCGAGTCAACTAAACCTTAGGTGGGGTCATCCCGCTGCACAGAAGGGACCACATACCAACGGTGGACTGCTCCAGTGCTGATGCCATCGGTCTAACAATGACTGATGGAATATTTCATGGCTCCTGCAGGTTATAAAATGTGGAGTTATTACTGTCATTTATGTAGCTGCCTCCTCATAAGGCCTCTGCTGTCAACGCACCGTGAACGTACCACAATTAAATGGGCGTCATAGTTTAAGGCCGTTCAGATGAAGCTGTGGCAGTTGGGGGCCTGAACGCACACCGGGGATGATTTTAGAAATATCCTGTTATTACTATATTAAATGAGCCAAAATTTTCAAAGCTTGTGTGTAAAAAGTGTGAAGATTGTAGTGACACAGGATGATGAAGGTTTAAATGAGGAGGTCAGACATTCCAGACAGTCTGAAACATTATTCATGTTCTGGGCCCTTCAGACAATTTGGGGAAATGTGTGTGTGTAATTAATTAAAATGAAATGTAACACAAATAGAAATAAATAATGAATAAGCAAATAATAATGATCATCTTCAACTTAAAAGAGTCCATAATGGTTTGAGCCGGACAGAGACGTGTCTCCCACTGCTCACTGACACTGTCACATGTATTCAGGGATGAGGCATCATGTGAACACTTACTCTGTAGAACTGCATTACGTTTTCCTTTGTTAAAGTCTTCAGATAGGCCACTTCAAGGTTATCTGCAACAGGAAAGCACAAGTGTTAGCATTAGTGTCACTACTGTGGTTTCTAAAACCTGAGAGATGTACATCAGGTAAACTTTAGCCAGTACACCACGTCCTGTGTAAACTTTAAATTACTAGTGACCCTTGGTCAAACTGTACCAGTAGTCCCCATTTCTTATCTCTGCAGGCAGCCTGCAGTTTCAGTCTTTGTCAGTGACATTTCCAAAATAAACGCGCAGAGACTTTACAGATCCTTAACACTAGTGATCCCTTATACTGAAAGCTTTATTTCTGGTCTAAGATTTGCCTTCTGCATAATAATGCAACTGACAGCACTGGGTGTTTAAAAGTGTTTAGTCTGTCACCACTGGCTGACTTTTCACGTCAACTTCAACAGCCTTCAATGCCATGAACAGTTTGATGGTAAAAGTTAATAAAAACAAGTGAAGGAGAACAACTAATCGTCTGACTCCCAGTGAGCAGGCTGTGGGTAGAAACCTGCCACCGCCGACTATTTCAGTCACAAAACATTTCAATATGAATCAACAACAGCCAGCTCTGAGCCAGAGACCCAACGCTGTACGCTGAAAATGGAACGTTTTCTGAAGATTCGGAGCAGGACATTAGGCAGGCCGATGGTGAATGGTGTTGAGAACACTTGCTGTCTTGCGTGAGTTCATCTCACACATCTTTTCACTCAGGCGGAGGCAGGAGCTGCTGATATGACCAGTGTGCTGATCTGAGCTTCTGTGGTATCGCTGTAGTAACGTTGTGCCAGGGCCTCATACAGCTATTAAAGCATCTGTGGTGTGAAGCAGTCCAGCGAGCTCCTCCAGAGCAGGCGGTCTTCACCTCCAGGGCACCGACTACACAGTCCTACCACACAGTCCCCATATTTCTTTAACCGTTTCATGTGGTGTGGTTTTTGTGGGGATTTAGCCATTTCAATGCCAGGGCTCACCTCCCCACGTGCTAATGTTCCACTAAAACAAGTCCCCCCTCTTCCCCCCCAGACACCATTTTACAAGGGCACCGCCACAGTTTAGCAGCGTCCAAGAGGACTGTGATTGGTGTAAAGAAATACAAACAAGCTTCTATACCAGAATGCTAATGAGCTGAAGCAGACCTTACCCAGCGCTGGCACAGCGCTAACGCCAAGTGTGGAGATAGGTCTGGCTGTGTGAGACTAATTAACTAACAGTGGCTCTATCTCACAGTTAGCCCACGGAGCAGACTGTGTGTACGCTCTGACTAATGGTGTGTGTTGTACGTTTTTCTGTGCCCTTGGCGTTGAGTGCGTTAGCCCCCCCCCCCCCCCCCCCGACTCTCCTCCCCTCCTCTAACGCTGCTAGTATCGCTAATCACCACCACTCCCTTGGCAGCCTTTCAGTGTTGCCATCACTCAGGACTTTAGGCAGATTACCAGTGAATCAGGCCCATTACAATCCATTATGGCACTCAGGAGAGTGCTGCAGGAGAGAGGTGTGCTACGGCTGCAGATTATTTCAGGCTTTAATCGATCCCCATTTGTGCAGCTCTAAGCAACATCCTTGTTCACCTCTGGGACGAACCAAAATATTGATAACTCTCAAGAACGTGTATTTGACTTTCTACGCAACACAAGCTCTTTATAATAGCTGGTAGATCACAAAGAGTTGTGAAATATATTCCAATATAGTTGAAAAAAGTGCATTTGGCCTGAATACTAAACATAATAAAGAGGGGTGAAGAGGGCTGCTGGGAGGCCTCACCTCTGTCGAAATTATACTGCTGAGAGATGATCTCCCCCCAGTACTTGGCACACTCGGCAGACAGCTTCTTGGGCTTGTCCAGGCGGCGGATGGCCAGGGCCTGGATGTGTTTCTGGAAGGCTTCCTCGCTCATGTCCTCCACAGCCTTCTCCATGGTGCACAGGAAAGCCTCCACGCGGCTTTCAAGGTAGTGGGGCGCCTTCTCAGACTGGATGATGAAGCGCAGGCCTTGCACGCCGTTAGCCCGCCGGGGCCCACTGAACACAATGTAGCCTGGGAGAGGGGAAGACGTGGAGGAGCTCAGCACAGAGGACAGAGGACGTGGGAAACGCTGCACATGATGTGTTCTGTGTGGTGTGGTGTGGGCTCACCCAGCTGCTCTTTAGTTCTCAGAGTGTTGAAGCAGGGCTCAGAGATGATCTGACAGAACAGCTCCAGCAGCATGTTGTCGTGGGTGGTCTGCATGTCTGTCTGATAGTAGATCTCAATGCCGCAGTTGTTGTGCACCTCGTTCCTCTGCTGGTAAACATACCAGCCACCTGAGAGGAGCAGAGGATGGTTTGTTTATTATCTTCCGTACTGGAATCATACAAAGTAAACACGTGCACTTGGAAATGCAATACTAACAGGAAAAAAAAGGTAGGGCTTCCAAGCTCAGCCTGAAAGAAATCAAAAAACCAAAAGCAGGAACAAAACTCCAACAGTAGATGTGTTTTTTGTGTGACTGAATGGATTTGATACAGGCAAGTAGTAGGTGTGGAGTTTGTACAAAATACTTGATTAACTTTGCATCTCAAATGTTTACTGCTCTATTTCCTAAACATAAAACAGATTAGGGAACCAGTGATAGTGAATAAGATAACACAAACATTTAAATTTCTTTCTGGGTAAGCACGTGCAGGTTTAATCTACCTTAGAGCACTTGCAATAGCTAAAATGATTCTGTAATTGACTGTGCTGCGATATGTTGAGAACTACACTCAACATGTGGACCAGTCACTGACCTAAGACCAGCTGAAGTGGCCTAACGTAGAACCCTTTTATGAACTCAAAATCCAGTGATGGAAATGCATTTCATCAGTTTAGCGGTACACCTCTTCATTACCTCTGTTAATATATTCAATACATGCCTAAAGTAACCTAAAGTGATGGCTGCTAAAAAAAGTGATGAGCTATAATGTCTGAGCGCTTTAATTTTAGGCACAAATGAGCCCAATACAGTAAAACAGGGAAATTCAGGCAGAGGACAGTGGTGACGCTCTCTGAGGTGCACACATTCTGCTGAATGCCAGTATTGTGCTTTTTTTGCTGAGTGGTTCCAAAATGGTCTCTTCTCCTCGGTACATTTTCTTTTCAGCATCAATTCTAGCATTGGGAAAGCTGCTTCTTTTTACTCTCAGCTTCAGTCCGTGCGAGTCCATTGTGATCAAGCTCTCTCTGAACGGAGGACGGGTTGAGGCTGGGTGATGCTGGTACCTTCATGGACATGCTGACGGAGAGCTTTGGCTCCGTGCTCAGGGAGTGTCATGTCCAAAATTCTCAACGTCTCCCCTCACATTCTTCTCTAAATGCCAGAAGTTTACTCGGAAAACTTAAGAAAAACAGTCAAATGTTTTGGGCAGGTAAGCTCTTGATTAATCAAAACACTCGTGGAGTGTGGAGGCTCATGTGTCAATGTGTATTTGGTTCTGTCACAGCACATTTAACGTCACGCTGTCAGTGCTGCATTAGCTAGCTTTTCAGAGCACACTAAATACTGCATACTCAAGAGGTAAACCTGAATGCTCATTACATACTTATGAAGAGCAGAACTTACTGCTTTAAAAGCCCAATCATTTTTTTGACCAGCTAAATTACAGGTACGCCTTTGATGCAGAAACAGAAAAACAAGAATAACTTTAGTTGTATCATCAAGCCTGTCAACTGATTTAACTAGAAAACTAAATCTACAAGGGTCATCTTTCTGCATTTGAATTTCATGATGCCTTATACAATGATTAATGTGTAACCGTCCAGCCTGATGTGATCTGCTCTAAAGCGTTCAGCTATGAGTTATAACATGTAGCGAAAAACGTGTGTCTTGGATAGACTGTCAGCCAGTCCATCATTCCATGAGCCAATTTTATGTTTACATCCTTTACGTCCCTCGCCTGTGCTCCTGCTCTGTGTCTGACTGGCAGTCTGGAGCCAAGCCTGGAAAATGCCTTAGTGGAACACAGGATGTCTCCAGGTGGCCCGGCACAGCTCTGGTTTTCCTCTCCACATTACTCAACTTTCCTTAATGTAATCAAAAAGGCAGCACAGGTGCTTTGCTTGGCGCGTGCACGTTCATCTCTGAGCTGACGGGGAAGGCGTGTGCGTCTTTTGCCAAGTGACGTCCATTTCCACTCAGTGAACATTATGCTCCTTTGGGATGTTGAATTTAATCACGTCTTTTCAAATGAAACGCAGCGTCACTGATGACGAGGGCGAGAGCGCTGGCTAAGGACCCTTCTGCATGGTCGCCATGGAGACAGGCGTGACTGGCAGATGATGATTACAAATGCTTAACAGCTGTGTGTATGGGATGCGTGGGAGTGCAAGACCTACCGTCTGGAACCTGCACCTCTCTGTAGCGAATCAGTTGGCTGGGGAGGAGGGGCTTTGTGTGAGCGTGCTCAATGAGCGTGTCCTCCACCATTTGCACCATGCCAAGAGCAGACTAGAGACATGACAGAGGGGGGCAGAAAACAATACATTTTAGTCCACAAAAACACTACTTTTAACACTCTCAGAAAAAAAACAACCCATTTAATTCTGATGGTAGCCTCTCTCAACAATTTGTAATTTCTGTTTCTGTTGTCCATCATTGCTTCTGACCTTCTCCAACAACATATTAAGCAGCGAGACGTGAGCAGAATTAAGTTATGCTCACACTGGAACTTTTCCACCATCAATTTGTATCGCAAATTGATAGCTGGATATTCTATATTCAGTGAACACACCCCTCCCTTCATTAACTTGCTGTGCAGACAGATTTGCAGAGGTTGTGTGAGTAATCACTGAGACTTCTGTTACTGCACTTTTGTTTGATAGCCATAAGTGTATAGAATCCCTTTGGAAAGTGTTAAGGGTGTATGTATGGGAAGGGATAACAAAGGGATTTCAAGGTTTCCAGGTTGGACTCTGGCACTGGTGCAGTCAAAGTCAATGTAAATTTGAATAAGTTGTATTATTTAAATGTAAGGAGAGAGGCAAACGCATCACATGGGAATAGGTTTAGTAACAAAGTCATTAAATCTAAATCAGCAATAGCTTCTTTTAAAATCAATGTTTTCAACGCAATATTTTGGCATCTAAAAACCAAAACAAATGTGCCCCTCACCCCACCCCCACAGCGGTGGTGGCTGTGTGTGCAGGTCTCTTGGTCGTTCTGACAGACAGTTGCCATCTGCCAGACTCTCTTAGCTTTAATGTTACCGTGTTAGCTCTGTAGCGGACAGAGAAGCTCAGATTCCAACACATTCAGGGGCGAGTGTGGGTTCATTCTCTGCGCAGGTCACCCTCACTCTACTGTATTCTTACATGGCAAATAGTCGTTTATTTCTACATTAATATTCTGAATATACAGAGCCTTTAAGGTGGCGTTTTCCTGCCCTGTAATTGGCCTGCTTTGCCATCATTATGTAAACATTTCTCATTAAAACATGATTCCTCTCTGATCTATCACAGAGCAGCATAATACAAGGCTTCTCTGCCACTCTACTTGGGGTCAGACCTACGCTGCAGCTTGATGATGATGGTGAAATGGACCATTGCTCCCATTGGTGAGTCTAATTCTCTCGCCACCAGACTGTGACGCTGTCATCATTACAAGGCATAAGGTGGGTGTTGTGACCGCTGGGACCTTAAAGTCCTGGGATCTTCTAAGAGGTTTTTTTGACAATAATCCTCTGTGATACGATTGGAGGGCCACGTAAAAAGTGACTCAAAAGGAATAAAAAGCGAGGAAAAAAAAGTGTGAACATATTACAAAAAACTTACAGCTGCAATTTGAAGGAAAAGCTACACTTTTGTAAATTTACAAATCCATTATGGCTGAGGTAACAAAATTGTCTGCTGGCAGTAAAAACAGTGACAAACCTCCTTGGTGATGTTGCCATGGAGAAGGGTTTCAATATGTAACCGTGACAATAGCTGAGGTATGAAGGCCTTGAGGCGTGGGAGAGTTACATCTGAAATACAGATTACAGACAACAGCAATCAATCAAAGAGCAATTTCCCAAGCTGTTATAAAGACTGAATCAGTAAAAAAAAAACAGAATAAATGCTGTGTGTGTGTGTGTGAGGCAATTTCATCATACAGCATTCCCCTCACCAACCAGACAACAGTGGCCACAACAATCATGCAAGACTGGTAAAACACACACTTACATATTCTGTTACAGATGCACAAACATTAAGTCTCTCTCAATGTGGGCTGGCCAATCTGAATTCAAGAAGCGTCTGACCCAGATTCAAGGATGAGCGACAACAAGGATACACACACACACTTTATCTAAATGATTGTTTACCCACGGGCACACACGAAGAAGAGACTAAAAGTGTCTCATAGACCCCAGACAGGGGACGGCAGCAGGGTAAGGAGACTGATAAGGGAATGAGCCGTGGTAATTGGAGGCCCTGGTGACTGGGCTACAGGCTTTGACCCTGCAGGTTAATTGAGTCTCATGTGAATCCGAGGATAGTCTGTGTAAGCTCTGTGGTAAAAATATAACAATCTGCCCTTCAGGTTCCAGACTGGCACTGCGGAGAAGAAAGACTGCAACTAGGGAGGGAACTGCTGGAGAACAGCCTCAGCATTCAAATGAGGATTTAAGGAGCAAAACAGGAAAAAAAAAAAAAAAAAAAAGAGAGAGGAGTGACAGAGTAGCCCTCTATTGACTGGAAGCCAAACACCTTGAAACTTCAGCCCAGGAACACAAGCCTATGAAATTGAGAAATAGCAAAATTTCTAACAACCATACATATGTTGCTATGGCTACGAAGTTATTCAACCTCATACAACTAGCTACGCAGACTACATCAGCCTCACCAGGCTGTATTCTGGTGAGCTCAGTTAGGCTAATAAGCACAAGGGCTGGGACTTCGAGACAGAAGAGAGAAGAGATTAATAGCAGCGTCTCACCATCCAGAGCCTCTCTGAGCTCATCTTTGGTCCAAGCAACCTCGGTCATTAGTAGACGGAGGTAGTACATCGCATGCTGGTGGGGCTGCTCGGCTCTGAAGTTATTCAAAGACCTCATGTACTGCGGGGAGAAAGAGAAAGCGAAGTCAACATCAACACTTTATGAGCTTGATAAAAAGAATACAAAACTACAACTACTGTTCCTTTACTGCTCTAACTTTAAGAGTAAAACAGGTTCTGAACACCCAGGGGTTAAAGATAGCTGTTAAAGTTGCTGAAAGCCATTTGTTTGATCAGTCACGACTCAAAAGTTTGTAACAATGACAGAGTTGCAGTCGGAGCTTACCGCTTCTTTGATGATGTCAAAGCGCTTCTCATCTATCTGAAAGGTGGCCATCTTCTCAATGATCTTCTTCAGCAGGATGTGCTGTTTGTCACTGTAACCTTTAACCGACAGCTGCAGGAGACAGTGACAGAGGACAGGTGGTACAGTATTAATAAACAGAAAGATGAGGTGAGCCAGGCATGACCGGTGGTCTTCCTAAAGTGTTACAGATCATATTCTAGTTTACTTTGCTGATTAGACGGTCTTGATCCATTTATTTACGTACTGTAACTATTGGCTGACCAAATCATTGTCAAGAGAAGCCCTGCTTGAGATGAGTCACCATCACTGCAAAAACTACCACAAAATATGTAAAAGCCTATCTAATCATGCCTAATCATGACGTTCTAAACTAAAAAGGTGGAGGAATAGAATTCCTATGGATCAAGTGGGGGAAAAGGGAAGCAAAAGGCTGATCGATATTAGGAGGCATCACTTCATCATTTCCTGCAGGGCAAACATATTTCACTCTAGTTTCTCCGGAAGTAAGATCAGACATAAGTGGTTGATGACGAAGTTTTTCAATGCAAATGGGTATTTTAAAGATGGAAAAGAACAGTCAAGGTTATTTAGAGCCTCCACTTTGCAATGTCATCTGCACCTTATGGCCCCTCATGATTCAGCAAAACCTCCAACTAAATGGCTACGCTCTTAGTCTCATCCCATTCCTCCCCACTCCCCGTTTCCGGGTCCCTGCAGTGACACCTGTTAAAAGTAATCTCTCCTAACATCATTAACCTTGACAAACGGCCACACTAATACTGCTGACTCAATCAATTACATACAGCCCATCACACAGCTGGTGTGTTGAATAGCCGTCTCTAAGGACAGACAACAATCAGAAGGAATTCACTGCTGAGAGGTGGCTAATGAATGCAGGTTAATGGGTCAAAGGAAAGGGTGCAGAGTGTTAAAGCGGAAGTTAGAAAGCAGAAAGAATATCGAGCAAAAAGCCCACCACCACAAACCAGTTTCACTCATAGGTAGGTTGTTACTTTCTGCATGTCTCAGGGACTGGATGTTGCACAGCACACACAGAAAACAACTGTAATCATGACTTGGGTGAAAAAAGAAGTGCCTGGTAGACACAGCTCTGTCAGACTTCCTGGATACACATCCCCTTGCAGCATTCCTTGTGCACTTGCATCAGTAGAAGTCTGACTATAAACGTGTCAGAGAATCTGCATCATGCGGCTGTAAACCTTGCGTCTTTTCATCTACTACCTGTATGACACCAACATACTAGAAGCAAGAGTATGGCAGCCGATAGACCAACAACAATCAGACAGTAGGTAAAGCCGTGCCATCTCCTTCCTTCTGCACATGCACTGTGTGAACATATTACTCTCAATGAATTTTGGAGGTGTGATAACAGTTCATATTTGTCCTTAACTGAACTGGCCAGGCTTCAGTGCATACTGAAAGGCACAAAACTTGCCAGTTTTATTGCTTTTGGGGGCCTAAAATGAAGGCCCTTTATATTAATCAATTTCTTGTCCAAAAGGTCTTGTGACAAAGATTTAATTTGAGGTGGCAATCCAAAAATACCCCCCAAAAAATACAGACATTTGTGCTCTGATGAAATCTAATGAATGGATTCCCAAAATTGACTCATTGTCATAAATCTAAATAGCATGTACGTTTATCACCATCCTCAGCTGCTATCCTACAGCTAAGTGACTTATTAAGTTAGTGTTAGCAGGAAATGTAGTAGCAGGCAGAAATTCCTATAAACCCTTCAGGCTGGACAAACAGGACACACAGCACTTAACATGATCAAACTGAGTGTAGAAAACCAAGCCATTTTCACACTCTGTCAAAGCCTCAAAGCGGACCCTTTATTGATGCCCCCACTTCCCTCCAAACTTCAAACGGCTTACTTACGAGGATGGCATTCATCCCCGAGGCTACGCCATACACCAGCCCGGCCAGGCGAGCTGCATATGTATACTCTTTTAAATCATCCTTCAGTAACCTGAGAAACAAGTAGGTCATGTTGCAGTGCAGGGGATCTGTGTATAGGTAGCGACTAATGGAGGGAAAAAAAAGAACAAAAACAAAAAGGCATGTTTGTTGGGAATGAGGGATTGTTTAAAAATAAAAAATAAAAAAAACACAAGACAATGCAAGTATGAGAAGAACGATAAAAAGAGTATGTATATGCAGCCACGTGACCAGCTTTCTGCCCCGTAAAAACTGTCAGGCAATTCTACTCTATGGAAGACTCCACTCAGCCACCGCGACTTTCAGACTTTCATTTAACCCTGGTACATCTAAAAGAGAGAATGACAATGATTTGGTGCGCCTGACAGCACGAGGAAACATACACCTCCTCAGTAGTCATAAAGGATTCGTGGGAGGCGGGTGAGCAAAAAGGGATTGATGAAGAATGAAAAGGAAGATGCAGACAGGACAGAGGCTGAACCAGCCAGGTCTGGGTCACAAGGTTTTGTTTTTTTTTTGTTTTTTAATATAAACTACATGGGTGGGGTTTACCACAAGACAAGTCTCATAGTGTCAAATACTTTACAATAAACTAGGATATTTGTTCAATAAAAGTTTTACCCTGTGTGATAAAACCTTTCCACCTGGCCATAAAGATGGCTTAAAATGACCTGTCAACCCAGGCCTGGCTGAGCCTCACTGGCCATGTCTGAGGATGATACAAAGTTGAGGGGGGGGGGGGCGTGGGGATCTGGGATGCAGCATGAGGGCGATGCGTAGGGACATTGAATACTTACATACATCCCATAGACGGTATTTTGGAGGTCATAGTTCAAGCCAGCTAGCTCGGCTGCATATGCATACTCGTTGAGGGAGTCCTTGAGGAGCTCCAGGTATAAATATGCCATGTTACAATGCAATGGGTCCACATACGCAAACGGGCTGTTGAGAAAATGGCAGTGGTCAAACAAAGCACAGAAATAACGTAAAGAGATATTCTCAACGTTTTCTCACAGTGGGAGCTGAAGGGACAACATGTACCATACACTACATTATTCTACACACCAGCATACAAGTAACTGTGTTGACCTTACAGTAAATAACTGATGAGAACAGCTTACAGTAGATCTGTAGCTACAGCGCATCTGATTGGCTGCAGTTAAACATTTGCTGTTCCTGACCTCATCTAAGAGGTGAGCGCTTCAGTTTTTGCTACTGGAGATGAAAAGTTAAACTACTGTTAAACACAACATTAAAACCTCCTCCGGCTCATTTCAGACGTTTAAGTCTTATTATTGTAGAGCAGCTACCAGCACTCTTTTGTTAGCAGATTACTTTTAAATAAAGTTTACTACTGACAGCTGATGTACTGGATTAGCAACAGTAGCTTTCATTATTGTTTGTTATTAAAAAATAATGAGAACTTAATGAGCGGTCCAAGCGTAGATGGTGGTAAGCTGGTAAGCACTACCAAGCAGAGAGTGGATTTAGTGGGTAGGTCCTTGTGTTCCATCTTACGTACAAAGGTTATTAGTTAGTTACGCACCTGAAGAACTCAAAGTTCAGGCATGCCTTGGGCAGGAAGAACTTGTCATCCTGCTTGAACCACACCTTGCTCATAGCAGTGTCCTGGAAGAAATGGCCATCACACACAGTTCTTATTTTCATATTCATTTAAAGTCCATCATTTGAAATGGTTTTTAGTAATAAAAATGGCAGTGTCTTTTATTTGGTCTTTCAGAGAAAGGAATATGTGCACTGCTGTTAATAGCTTAGATCCTCTGATCTTGACATGACAGCAACTAAATGGTTTTTGTCACAATGCCTTATCATATGAAAGCAAAACAGAGGTTTTTAACAATCTGCAGTTAAGTAATGACTGTCCCGTGCAGTTAGGTAATGAAGAGCGACAGGACTTTGATGATAGAGCTTAGCAGCAAAAACACTTGCCTTGATTAAAGTGGGGACTGGTGGAGAGTCTTTCTCAAGAGGGTAGATTTCGAAGTTGGTAGGGATGAACTCATTTTTCATAGGCAATTTGAACTTGCCATTGAGGTCCGCACCGGCCCAGTTCTAAAACACAGGGATACAATCAGCATCTTATAAAACTTCACAAAGAAAAAAAGAAACAGTTTGGTTAGAGGGCTGTGACCACAGCAATTCACCTTTATGCTGTCTTCAGAGATGGCCTCCTGTTTGTACTGCGTGCCATACCACTCTTCTGTCTTGTCTGTCTGCCCTTCAAATGACTTTGACACCACTGCAACTCTGGAAAAAAGGAAAGAACGAAACAGGTCACGTTACATGAATACAAAAACCTCTCTGTCAGAGACGATTAGGTACTCTCCATTTGTAGCCCCTCCACAAGATGAGACGTGAGTGCTTTTCTACTAGTGCTGCATTTCAGGTTTGAGGTACTGGAGATCCACTGACACGATATCTGCCTCTAAGTGATAAACTGTATTCAGAATTCCTTTATGCTTTCAGCATGCTGCATTTAGAGAGTGTTTCAGTGGGACCTAAACATCTAATCAATCACAAAGTGGTGATGATAAATTCCCATCCGTTTAACTAGGATTCATTGTAAAAACAAATGGCATGCATTATTAACAAGTGTAATTAGAAATTCTGGCACTTTAATGATGCAACCTAACTTGCTTTAACTTCACTTAGGGCTGTTGGAATGAGATTGATGTGTAAGGAAGCATTGCCATGAATTCAAAGTAATGCTGGCAAAATCCCAAGATTAAATAGCCACTTCAGAGAAGTAAGGCAGCGGCACGCAAACTGTCAGGGTCAGCCAATGAGTGCATGCAATCTCCTCGTCTCTCCTTGGTAAGCAATAAGCAATGGACTAGTTACAAGTCTGCACTTTGCTTGACACAAGCACAATCCCATAAAAGCAATTAGTATTAAAGCTCACACAGGAGATTATAAATTGAGAACAGCCAAACAGAAAACACATGATAATTTAAACTGGTGGTTTACAGACATCACAATGCCTACAAGGTGTCCAACTCCACTTTAAGAGTAACATCTAACAGGCCAATATCTTCAAATAACATGGGGCATGTATAAGAAGTTAGTAAGAAAAACATATTTTATACTGGCCACATTGTTTATGCAAAAACCCTATGAGGACAGCTGCATTTCCAGTTCAGAGAGCAAAGCTTGATAATGTATTCCTGAGCACACATATCCATCTCCTGATGTAACAAACTGAACCTCTGAGGCTGCAGAGATAATCAAATCTGTGAAGTTGTCTGGAATTCCTTTTCAAGGCACAAAATCGAAAAGCTGTTTCATCCAAATATCAAAGTAGACCAACAACAGCACTTTGTCACGGCAGGCAGGCAATAAAAACTATTTCATATCCGAGTTTATTATCCTCTATATTATTCTTTTATTATCCGTCACAGGTACCTGTATAGCAGATATATAGCAGACTTCCTGAGGCTTTTCTTTGGTGTTATGCACAAGTATACACAATATCACCTGTAAATAAAGTCCTGCAAAGTATCCATTTATATTAACACTTAACAGTGAAATCAAAAGGGAAGTAAGTAATTTTTGGTACATAACATTATTCACAATGATCACTAACACTTCCCTTACTTTAGTGGTGTGTTTCAGTGGCATTTACCTACTGTTAATGTTAACATAAACTGAAACTGTTACTGAAACTGTACGCATGAATCAGCAGAGTCCGGTGATCTCATACTGACCTGACATGTTCGGGTCTCAGCTTATCCAGCACCATCTCGATCAAATCTGGCCTGAAGTCCTCCAAGAGGTATTCTGCTGCAAGAACTTCTTCAAGAGGGTAGTACTGAAACGCACAGGGCAGAAAGTGGTTAGCACTGTTCAGCTTGATATGGAGTGACGGAGAAACATGATCGTGAAACAATAGTTTAATAACTTTATTAAAGCCTGTAAACTGTTAAGTTGATGTGGAGGGTGAAAATAATATTTGCACAGCCAAACCTGGCGAGAAGACAAACAAGAGAAAATTCCTTGTAATTTGTGCTGCAATGACCATTAGGTCATTAATGAGCCTTGCTGTGACAGGAATGCTGTAAATATAAAAAGCTAGCTAATAAAGTGTACTGAACTCCAACTGGAAACAACCGTTGGAAGGGGGACCTACATGTAGTAAACCAGCCACTTTGGAAGTGTAGCCACGGGGTCGCTCCTTGTCCTTGAACCTGAAGGCTACCTTGTTTAAATCCTACAGAGAGACACAAAGATGGAGGATATAACTGGTGAAATCACAACACAGAACAGTTGCAGACAGTTAAAAGAAGTTTAGTGCCAGATGCTTGGCAGGGCAACAGCACAGAACTGAATTGTTATTTTAATGCCTTAGGAAAGATATAATCTAACTTGGTTTGACAAGGCTTCATTTAGCAGAAAAGATGGTGGGACTAGGAGGCAGGCTTGAATCAATCAGTCTCTGATGTCAGTGTCCGTGCTGCTCTGTTCATTTCTCCATTAACTAGACATAACTGGGTCAAGTTCGTCCTGCTCCTTTGTCTGAAATGTAGTTGCTGAATAGACATTAATTACCTTGCACTCCTCAAACACCCACTCCTGAGGTCCCTCAGTACGCAGCTTCTGGATATACTGGAACATGTGGAAGATGATGTCCTCAACGTGCACTGCAGTGACACATAACAGGCAATGCAATGAACATTATTTACATTTCACTCACTCATACACACAACTAAATCTGACCACAACAGGGAATAATCATATGCAAAGCACATCAGCGAATGGTGAATTAACTATAGTAGTCCGCTGTGCAACTTACAGAGACCCTCCTCAGTCAAGTCTACATTGATGATGAAGAACATGAATCCTCTGGCTCCCTCTTTTTGACCTCCGACAAGTGTGTTCACCCAGCCTTAAAAATAATGGTGATGGTCTTTTTCAGTTTGACATTAGCACATATTTCTTTTCATTTTAACACTGAAAAATGGGCATCTTAATAACTTTTAAAGTTCAAAATATCTGTAAAACTTCCTGTCCTACCTTTAGATTTTAGCTCAGATAACAAACTTCCGGGTCCTTCATGACCAATCAGATGTCCCAGGTAATGTCCTGGGTTAGATTTGTAGTACTTCTGTAGGTCCGGGATGGGGAAAGTCACATACAGGTTCCTGATGTCTTTAATGGGCACCACTTTGTAGAATTGCTGTGACAGAAAAGTCCATCATATCATATTATAGAAAACATATCTTTATGACCATCAACTGCAAGATGTTTTCATTATCTAGTGCCTGAATACATTTTTCCATAAAGAACTGAAAATGCCTTTTCATATAACAAATGGCCACTTACCACAATGAACTAATCACATTCAGTACTGGCTATGGCTCTGCATTACAATAATAGCTTAAGTGTGTTCATCAAAGTGAGAGAAACATTTGAGAGAAAAGTAACTGGCTCACTTTGAGATGCTCTTCCTGGAAGGGGTGTTCAGGGAATTCTGGGATAGGCACGTTCTTGTTCTCCACTTCTCCAAACAGCTTAACCACCATGGAGGTCAACTCATCTAACGATTCTGTAGGTAAAGAGGACAAAAACTACTTAAAAACAACAAAATATGGATCTTGAGTGCAAAACCAACTATTATATCGTGACCTTTGACAAAAGTATTTTCAGGATCCGTGCCCATGGTGTTTTTGACCAATAAATGCACAAGAAAGCTCACTTAGGCCATTAATCATAATCAACGTCGATAACTCCTAAAACCATTACCAATCTTTGTGAGATTTCTCTAAGGTTTCCATTTCAATGGTCATTACATTGATTATATCAAAATCTCAGACATTGGCTTTTGTTTCAAATTAGCCAATTTCAGCTTCAGTTTATTGAGAAATTTGACAACACAAAGATGTAGATGGCAAAAAGGAAGAGGGTGCTGTTCTTTTACCACAAAAGGAGTTTCTCACAATTACAGAGGATCACAAACACTGAGGGCAGTCAAAGGCAAATGGAAAGGTATTAATATTAATAAAACAAAGCAAGAAAGAAAATGACGTCCACCATGTTAGCAAAGCTAGAGAGAGAACAAAAATGCAAAAGGAGAAACGAGGATTTGACAAGAATATGTAGTACTGCTGTATAATGCTGTGCAAGTAAGAGTTGAAATCGACCATGTGCACCAAGTCAGATATGACTTGCATTGTTTGTTCCTCTTTATGAGGTTGCATGAGTGCTGTTAAGGCCAAGTGAGGGTTTTGTAACATTTAAACATTACGTTACCTCTTCCTAATACACAGAGTCCCATGAGGTTGGAGGAGTAGAATGTAGAATGAAATTTCAGCAACTCCTGACGGATGTCAATCCCTTCTTTAGACGGTCGGGTCTCAAGGGTCAATTTGTTACCTATCAGAGAAATAATGCATGAATAGTGGATATTTGTTTTTCAGTGTTACACAACTTCTCCATGGCGGAATACATACATGTTTTTGAAGAAAAAAAAAAAAAGAGACTCGGGTTATTATTCACTGTCCAACTGCAATTATCAATGTAAATTGAATAGATTGACAGATATGCGCAGTGTATTGTTGGAAATGGACGGATAATCATCACAGCACAGGCTGGAATCATTTTTGAGTACAAAGGTTGCAGACGTCAACATGGTCATAAATATTCAGTACACTAAAATATGAAACTGTGAGTCATTCAGTCTGAGAACATTACAGCTTGGGCAAAGTTTTTATAATCAGTTTATGATGACAGTAACTTGTCAGATACACGAACAAGCTGCATCATAATTTAAATCCAAGCGCTGCCTACATCTAGCCCTTCCATGGAAAGTCAAGTGCCAGTGGCTGAGGGTTTTTGAGACACAGACAGAATAACACAGCAACAATTTAAGATTATGTTTGCCCGCTAAGAGTGCACGACTTCCAGGCCTGTCTTATCCTCTTCTAGTCTTAACTGGAATTATATAATTCAAGGCTGCCATCAGGTGGCTATTTTGAGCTCAGAGCTGCTCCAAGTCAGGTTCCTTCTGATCTGGAAATTCACTGGCCCAGAGAGTAAACTCTTCGTGCTACGAGACGCTTTTAATCACATCAGTTAAACGTTAGTAGAAAGAAGCTTAATGTGTTAAAATGACACCAATCAAAGCTGTTTGATGTGGGGAAAAAATAGTGGTTTTACATACATTCTATTTAGATTAGATAGACTACAACGTACATTTCACTGTACGACCCTGTGATGTAAAATGACGAATTAATTAAGCCCGATAAAACACTGTATCCTATTGTTTAGCAAATACAAATGAAGTGATGCACTTATGCTGCCCACTGTTTTACAATATTCACTACCATGAGGTCTTTATCTAGCTAAATAACCAACACGACATAGGTGTTGTAAACTGAACGCCATATTCAATTTTATAATATAAATTCCACTTCAACATTCAACATGTAAATAGACCCACACAATGGTCCAAAATACATGTAGGCAGATCAACTCCCCTAAACAGGGTACTTTTGTTTAAATATCTATATTTTTACCAGATTTAATATATTTCATCAATATATTCTGGTTGTGTTCAATGTACATCTCCACAGTGAGAGACAGATGTGATAAGCCCAATAACCTTCCATATCAGGGAGACAGACTGCAACAAGAATAAAGTCAGAATGTATACTGTGATTATGTACAGGTTAAATGAGCACTGGCGGTAAATGTGGAAATTTTCTACCTGTTCCAAATTTACTAAAAGGGTGATCAGGGTTTCCAGTGGCCTTCTCCAACTGAAACAGCCTCCAGGCATCATTCATGAGGTTCTTCTCATGCTCAGAGTCCACAGCATTTACCTCCCGTTCCTTACAGCTCTCATCAAACAAGGGGCACAGGAAGAATTGTGCAAACCTAAAAGAAACGCAACATTTAACAGTGCAGTTCAGCATGAAGAATCAATTTACCATAACACTTCTACTTAGGGCTGTGTAAATTTAAGTTTTGCCTTTTCGGTGGTAGCTTAAGGCCATTCTGGGTTAAATGCAGATTGTTGTACAACCAGTTGCAGACACAGAAAAGGAAGGGTCAAACACATTTGCATGAGTAAAGTGAGAGCAACTGCCATGCAAATGAAAAATTTTGAATGTTTTTAAAGCTATGCCCCAGCTGTGCCCTAGGTCAGTTGCTGCTGTAGATTTGAAGATTTAAGCAACAGACAACATATCATATTAAGACATGTCTACAGTCCCTGTTGGATTTAATAAAAATATATATATGTACCTTTGTCACAGCAGCTGCTTGTTTAGATCAATAAAATGGTCTTCCAAAACAATAACCGGGCATCGAAATAAAATCCTTCTCTTTGATCACAAGTAATCAAATGTGTTAATTGTCTGGAAAGTGTCATTCTGGCTATTATAGCATGGGTATTGTTAAAATCTTAGGGCCAGGTAATGACACATACGATCCTTTCACACACACACACACGCTTCTCTATTTTCAGAGAGGCATCATCATCAATATTTCATCATACTCTGTACGGTCCTTTCCCACCAATACAGTCCAGATGGACATCACAGTTCACTAACGCAGAAGAACAATTAACCTATGACACATAAACAGGTGCTTGACAGACTATCATTCATTTATAAGTAGGTAAGCTTATCCCAGCAGGTTCAATTCAGACAACGCCCGACTGTCCGCTCCAGTCTACCACTGCTGACACGTGAGCAGAGCCCCCTGCAAGGCTGAGGACATCAGGCTCACCCTGTGCCTGAGTGGAGGTGGGACCTATGCTCAGGGTTACCAAAGAGAGCACAGTGAAGCTTTGTGGTAACCAAAGACTGACAAACAAGGACTTGGCAGCTCACTTGGATTAACACCTGGACTCACAAAGGGGAAAGCTGAGTACTGATAACTAAACAACCACTTAGGCAGAGAAATCATCTGTCTTAATTAGACAACAACATACAACATGAGTGGCAGACAAAATATTAGGGCAAGTTGGGCAATGAATTTAACTGGCTGCCTAAAAGTTGATGCCAGGTTTGAACAGAGGGTTCCTATTCCACACAAATGAATACGGAACCACCCAACAATAATAATTACACAGGACACACCTACAGAGTATATAAGATATGAGATAAATTGTTCAGGGCTTTTTAAGAGCAAAATTCAAATACTTTTTATGCATTTTCAAGGCACCTAAACCAAAAATTACCAGACTTTCAAAGTCTTTAACATAACATCAAAATTATTTTACTTTATTTAACTCCAATGGCGAAAAATAACATACAAAATTCCATAATACCTATAGCAATCCATATAGTCGTCACTTTGTTTATTTTACCAGCTGTTCATGTTAACTTTGACCGATGATGAAATATTGATTTTTTTTCTCTTTCTTATGAATGTCATAAAATGAACAGGAAAATACCTATCTAGTGCTCCTTCCAGGTGCTCATGGGACACGTCAAAGTAATAGTTGGTATGCTCTCCACTGGTGAAGGCATTGGAGCTGCCCGCATGCTCGCTGAGGAACTGGCTGTATTCGTTCTCCTTGGGGTACTTCTTTGTTCCCAGGAACAGCATGTGCTCACAAAAGTGCGCCAGGCCCGAGATATTCGCTGGGTCCGATAACGAACCTGTGAATGTAAGAAAATTGGGCACAATTGGTTGGCCAGGCTGGAGAGGAAACTAAAGAGTGAACAAGGGTGTAAATAACCATAGATGGTGAATGGCACACCAACAGCTGCATTGTTAACTTGCCATTTCAGCAATAATTTTAATTAAGACATCAAAACAGTATCTTATCTTTTCACAATCTCTGCAACTCTTTAACCTCTGCCTCTTTATGAGTCAAAGCTCACTCAACTTGATAGTGTGAAGTATTAAGAACTTCCTTATCATTTAGTCAGAGAGAGGACTTGTAGGTAGAAGTCACACCATCTTCATAGTGTTTGCTATATCTATCTATAGATCTCTCCCTCTCTCTCTCACAGTTTTCCAAAATTGTCCGTTAAGAGTCAGAGTACGAAGGAAAGCCACATGAAAATACATAGCTAGTTCACAAGACAATAACGATTAAAGACCTTTACCTATCTGGACATCCAAAGCAGCTGAGGATTTGTCTGTTGTTGGGTCACTGATGAGCATGGCCTTCAGGCCATTGGTGAACTCCAGGCCCCTGTAAACCCGCTTGTCCTCAGGGGAGCGAATTATGTCACCAACCACCCTTTTCACAGCCGGGTCGGTCATTCTGACTGGCAAGGATGACACCACCCTGCAGGAGGGGAACCAAATGTACAGTCAAACTTTAGTGCAGTTAGGCAAGGAGTCTGTCCTGCCGTGCTCATATCCTGATTTAAGCTGACATGATGGCCAAGGGATATTTTAGCAGTGTGCTTGACTCCATTATCCTCTTTGGTAAAGCACAGAATGCTTTACGGACAAAAGTCATAAGAGACATTTTGGATATGACAAGATTGACAAACAGACACACTCACAGCCCCCACTGAGGTGACCTTCAGGGGACTGATAGATGCCACGATCCAGTCAACTGGACATTAACACGGCCTCTATAGCAATTAAATGCACCTGGTAACATCTCTATGAGAGCGGCTGCTGCTGGGGAAATCATGGCCGACGTAGCCCCGTGATGTAGGTAACACATGGGACATTTAATCATTTAACTACTTAACCCGGCGTAGTTTTTAACATCTCGGATGTGCAACCAACAAGTTACTTGGAAGAGTTTATGCTGCTACTTAGCTATATTCTGTACAGCGTTTATATGGTAAACAGCTAGGCAGTCAGTAAAAACGCAATCCTAAAAAGAAATATATATATATGTATATATATATATATATATATATATACATATATATATAGTTCACAGTTTACCGTTTGGTAGTTGACTGTAAACCCAGAGATTAGCTATCGTGACTCGTTTAAGGACATAATATAATCCCCTCACAGAAGGCAACTAGCCAAGCTTGCTTAGCAACAAAAGCTCCACAAAAGTGAGCACGGATCCAAGTAGCAGTCTGGTTCGTTTTTCTAATTCTGTGATTAGCGTTGCGTTCAGTTCCCCGCTGTTGTAGGGTTATACACATATATTAATACATTTCACGGAAGCTAAGAACATAAACCATCATCAGCTACCACCCTAAGTAGCAACTAAGCTAACAGCCTCAGCCTAGCTAGGGAGCTTAACTTAGCTAACGCTAGGTCAACAAACCGGCTGGAACGGCCCGAGCGGCTAACGATAGTTCGTTAGCTATCTAAGTTAGCCTCCCGTTTGGTACGAATCGGACAGAAGTATTTTTAACAAAACGTTTCCACGTTATCCTGACAACGCTTACCTAAAATCCTGATTAAAATAAAGGCCGACGCCTGCTGACTGGAGATATCTCGTAGACTGGGCCGTTCGGTTAATGCACTTTAACATACTTTGCACCCATGGAAAACAAACCCTGGCTTTTACAGCGCCATCTTTGACGAGACAGAAGTAGTCGAACACAGAACGGAGCCTAATTCGACATGGTGGATTGTCAATTTTTGAATTAATTCAGCGTCTGATACGCGAGATCACGACAATGGCTCAATAGTTACAGTTAAAGTGGCTGACACCCAGCAAACTATCAAGAATGTTTCTGAAAATTACCTCATGTCATTGATTCTGATATCGATTAGGTGGCCTTTTTGTGGATTTCCGACTGCGTTCGGCGTATCAGATCGGGTTTCAAGCGGTAGATACATAATGTAGGAACACAACTGGTTCAATAAAAGGACAAATAAATAGATCATAAATATACCCCCTTTGTGGAAACTTAACTGGCATAAGGTATAGTTTACTGCTGATGTAAATATCACATTGAGCACGAATGTGCTGATCCCTTAATCCGATTGGATACCATTTTGGAGTTACTACTATCATAAGTATTTTACTAATTTAATTTAGATTGACGTATTTTTGTTTCGCTATAGACAGTTGCAGTGTCATGTCATGATTGTAAATTCTGTGTTCCATAAAAGTTAAATAAAAATAGTCTTGTAAAATGTGTGTCTTTTCCAACAATATCGTTATGATTCAAGCACCTGAATAGTACCTGCGCCTTCCTCCCCTCACCATGTCTTTATTGATATTAAAAAATTAAATCAAATCAAATCAATTGGTTGAGTGGGCGCGACTGTGTGTGTGTGTGTGTGTGTGTGTGTGTGTAAAATACGAACCAATGAAGGCAGAGTTGGGAGGTCAGTAAATAAGGAAACATTGTGATGGTTTAATGTCTGTGTCTGCACCGTATGATGGTGGTCAGGTGATGGCTGCTCGGACGGCAGCATGGCCGCCCGGATGGGAAAGTTTGACTGAAGACAGAATAAGTTGGCTGCAAATGAATAAACATGGACAACAAACGACGGAGGAGCAGTGGAGCAGCGAAGGCCAGTGAAAGAGGGGAGAGCAGAGACTTTGTGGCTCTGGAAAACATACCGAGTATCTCTGCTGCCTGCAAAAGTCGGCTCGTTAGCAGGGAGCCAGGCGAGGAAGAGGAGGACAGTGACCCATCAGCCACCGCGGGTCCACCTGTCTCTCCCGGTGCGGAGAGCCACGGTCCTGCGGCCAACAGCTGTCCAGCTGCGCCTCCCTCAGCTCCACCAAGCACCCACACGGATGAGGGTAGGATTCCGGCTCAGCAGCCCTACAGATCATCTATTATTTACCTCACTGCTAGAAGTGTCACTCTGAAAACACCCAGGCAACACTGTAGGACTGAAGCTGCCTGCACCAGGCCTCTGCTAAACCAATTATATGGAGTCATTTTCAAAGTAGTGCAGTGTCAGGTGGCAGAGAGCTACAGAGAGAAGAGACCTGGGCCTCGGTGGAAATACCCACTAAATAACAATAATAATAAAGTACGAATACGAGGCTGGAGGGGCTCACACAGAGAAACTAGTTCCTATTTGCTGCTGGAACATTTGGGGAAGTGATTGGTACAATCCAATGATACGATCCAGGAAGATAAAGACATTTTTCTTGACTGTTTATTTGACTTTCTTTGTCCTAGTTTGAGGAAAATTCCACACAGAACAAACTGACTCTGTTAAATACTCTTCTTGTTTTTAAAAGCCACACGAAGCCTATTCTAATCTGTCCCATTAATAAGTGCCAGTAACATTAACTTTGTTCTGCACATGCGCTCTTTGGCTCAGCATGCCATGAATTTGCTGTGATCCGGCAGCCACTAGGTGGAGACATGTTTCTTCACTTGTGCATGTCAGTGACTTTGACTACCAGTCATCTGAAACATCAGGAGCACTGATCCTTTACAAATCACTTCATTACTTCCCATCTGGCATTGGGACACAATAGTAAAATGTTCTAATTCAACCCAAATGAGTTGTCTAAAGTTGCAGATGACTGCTCTGGGCCTTCTGACACATAGTGTTGTTTTGGAAAGTCCTGTTATCTGTCGCTTGTGTTTGCTCAGAGAGGGGAACTGATTTCCAGAGTGACATTCATGGGACTCACTCTGCTCCTCCTCTTTTGAATCTTTACCCACTACTTGTGTAAATCGCTCTGAACGGCACAGTGAGAAGGTCAGACCTCCAGAGAAGCACAATGGAGGAACCAACCAGCACACCAGCCAAGAAAAAAGTCGTAGCAGTGGTGGGAGGTGGTTTGGTAAGAAAAGAAAATGAAAGTGAATTCATTTATTGCTTGGTGTGTCTTGTCCTCGGTTAAAAGCCTTTTTTGATGGAAAGAAGATTTTCTTTTCTAAGTAATGCAGTCATATGTGCATTTGCATTTAAATAAAGTTTTAAGGTGTGACTATGCAGCATATATGGTGTTGATATTGTTTAGGTAAGAGATAATTATCTATGTAGACAGTGACTTTGTTTTTCAAAGTACTGCCATTATTCCCCCTCACCCTCTAGGTTGGAGCACTGAACGCCTGCTTCTTTGCCAAAAGAGGCCTTGATGTGAAAGTCTTTGAAACTCGGGAAGGTAATATTCAAAGCTCTCATTCCAAGTAAATAGCATTGTCACATCACGCCTCTCTCTGAGGAACACTCAAAATTACAATATTCCTTAACAGCGGAGACATTGAATTTTCAATAGATGATCAATATTTCACAAGAGCAAGACTGAAACATTGCGTCTCATTTTCGTCAGATATCCGACAAGCCAAAGTTGTGAAGGGGAGAAGCATCAATCTGGCTTTGTCCCACAGGGGCCGGCAAGCGCTGAAGCATGTTGGAATGGAGGAGAAGGTAAGCTGATTACATATACTCCCTGTTTAATTAGTAACATGGAAATGAGGTAAGGTTTATCTCAGGACTGCAGGGACATGGTGGCCCTGTGTTGCTTGTATACTGGTTTAAAAGATGGGTTTGACACAAATGCACTTGGGTAGGGCATCCATTACTCCTGTCCTTGTTACCTTTTAGGTCCCCTTAAATCGCACATCATAGACTGCAGGCAGGCGGACCATTTTTTGTCCAACTGAATGAAATTATGATAAAATATTGAATATGTGGCCAGGCCCCACCCTGCTTCCTTTGCTTGCAGTCCACTCAAGATGTTTTACTCTGGCGTCTGAGGTCAGCAATCTTTTTTGTTGGTCCACATTTGCTGCACTGAGCATGTTATGCACGCCTGACAGCTCTGCATCCGACTCTTTTTTTTACTCTTGCATGACTTCCCAGCACAGCAAAACAGGGCTGGTTTTACAAGGTTTTCAGCTACTGGGTGACCACATGGATTAGCTGCACTGTCCATGGCCTGACAGCCTGTTTCCACTTAGACCACTTAGGAAACATGGATTTTACCACTGCAGAGTATAACACTATACAGAATTGTTTGTCCTAAGTGTTAATAAATAGGATTTTTTACATGTGACCTGTATTAACAATTTGTCCTCAGATTATCTCCCAGGGAATCCCCATGCATGCCAGAATGATCCATTCCCTGAATGGGAAACAGTCTCCGATCCCTTATGGCAAGAAAGGCCAGGTGAGAAGAGCATTTATATTATCATAAGAACAGAGTCAAGAGTCAAGATGTGACTCAATTGACACATTATTCTATTGACAACTGCACTTTTTACAAAAGAACTGTACATTTTTTTATTTCTGTGACATAAGAACTATGCTAATCATTAGTGAGGAGGACGTCCTGCAGCATGCCCATAGAATAAGACATTCAAACTAGCTACAAACTGCAGTGCATCTTAATTAACTGCATAGCAGTGTAACAGCCAATCAGTTTAACAGATTGGATTGTTATTTGCATGGGTTTGCAGTATTACTACATCGCATCACTCTGACTTCCAGCTAAACTACTTCATTAAGGGGATTTGTGTAATGATAGTATCTTTAACACTTCCTACATGTTAGTGAGAACACCCTGTTACATCCAAGGTACACGTGTTTGGCTGTTAGTAAACATGCAGCAAAATTCCCCCTTGTGTACTTCTTCAGCCTGAAGATTAGATTTTTGCAGCTCGCTGGAACTCACATGCACCAACATTGGTGTGTTCATAAGCACACGCAGCACAGGAACACAAGCACAGGCGTGCACACACAGAGGTGTGTTAGCTGTGGCTGCTCACGGATACACAAAATGATGAACAGCGCGAGTGAAATAGCAGTCAGTTTGAAATTTCCTCACATAACAACAGAAGTCCAACACGCTTTTAATTATAGTGCTGCCAGGTTTGCAGGGATAATTAATCTCATGGGCTCTCTTTTTCAGAATCATGAACGTATGGAAACCGAGGATATACCCCAGAGGCTTCCTTTTCCCATTTTAATGACTAGTGTTACAGTTTTTGTTTGTGAGGCTGTAATACTTGCAGAGTTCTGCTATAATTTCGATTTCTCTCCTTTCAGTACATCCTGTCAGTAGACCGAGCCAATCTGAACAAAGAGCTGCTGACAGGTAAGAACAATGATATTGTCTTTCTATAGTTCAACCAACACTGAACACAATGTCATAGAATGTATGCTGAAATGGCCAAACTATATCTACATCTAAAGGGCAATTTAGAACTCAAATGATCGACATTTGTCACGAAAATACTGTGAAATTTGACTTGGTAAGTGTTTTAGCCACTTTCACACTGCAAATAACTTTTGCCACTGTGGGATAAATGGGATGCTAAATGCTAAAACATTGTGTAACAGTAACACAAGGGGAGAAGAGTCATTGGCTTTACTATATAGTGCACTTTATTTACTGTCTGCCATTTTATTTGAAGGTTGTCTCTGAGTGTGAACTTTATGCACTATGTAGTACCCTAAAATATTCCCACAATGCAGTAGTATTGACAATTTATGAGTGTCCAAAATGTAACTATAGATTTAAGTACTGAGTGTCTGTATGAGGGCAGTAGTGAAAAAGTGAATGAGGTAGTGGTTTCACCATAAAGTTGTTTCACTGTAATATCAACCCAAAGTAGATATACAAACATTAACATACTTAATGTAATGGTCATGAAAGGGCCAATAAAGCTGTAGCAGATCAGCCCCTTGGTGCACTGAGTAGGGAAACTGTGCCTTTTATTGGTTATAGATTCATTTTGTTTATTTGTATCAGGAAGAATGTATTTTCTCCTTTTTTAAAAGTGGCATAGCACTGCTTTAAATGATCACCAATCACCACTTTTGCAAATTATTGCATATCATAAAGTATATTCTCTATATTTTTGAATTCAAAGAAAGTTTTGAGTCTAGCACACTCACACTACACTCAATAAATAACATTCATAATTCATTAACTCTGCACAAAGTTCCTAGTTAAAAGACGTATTCCGAACTTTTCCCCACCAATTGTTCTAAATGACGCCGTTTGCTAGCACGCTGAGCCTCATCTCCTGCAGATACTCCCCGTGCCTTAGCTTCACGCAAGCCTTTAAACTACATGAGTACGTCAGGGGCCGTGCTAGTCTTTTTGGGCTAAAAGGATTTTACGTAATATTTAATGAAGTGCCTCTGGGTGGCTCGGAGATAATGTGCCAGCATTGGGCCTCTGTTTAATTAAATTTCCTGTGTGTGCTGGAAAAAAGGAGGCTGACTGTAAAGCCGTCGCTGTTATCAGGGCCGATCCAGACTCCTGGAATGAACTGAGAGATAAAGAGATTTAGGAAAGAGTGACAGCCTTAACACTGATTTTTCACAAAACCTGATACCAGACTGCTGTGTTGTGTTGGTCATGATGTTCATGCTAATCAGCATGAGGTCAAGCCCCTTCAGCGGGGGCTTGCTGACGGTTGTGTCCTTGCTGCATTCTATTGGAATTGTGAAGGTTTTGTGTGTAAGTTAACAAGATTTTACTGCATCTGTGATATAAGCTGCTTTTGTAACATTTGACTCCCGCAGAGGCAGAGAGGTATCCAAACACAAAGTTGAACTTTGACCACAAACTGAAGGACTGGAGTGCTGAAACAGGGCTAATGACCTTTGTCAGGTAAATATTTACCCATCTTACATGTATACCCCTGTATACACACACACACACACACACACACACACACACACGATATATGGAGGGTAATCCAGGAGGAGGGTCTGCTCATTTGTTTGAGCATCAGCTTTATTGATCACGCTGCCTTTGTGTTCCTACATTTGAACACATGTGGCCTTGTGCACGTTAACGTCCCATGTTCTGGGATGGTGATAAACATGTTTCCTTTGAAGCCTCTTGACTTTTTAGTAGCTTTGTAATTGTCCTTGAGGTAAATGTGACACAGAGTTTACAACCCAATTAACACTGAAAAACCTCCAGGCTGATTTAGTAGTGGGAATTACTAGAAAATGCAGTGAATTAATAACCCAGCATGCGGGAGCACAAACTCTGTTTAATTTGATCGCAGCGTTTTTAAATTGAATTCAGCCTTATCTAAAATGTGCAAAAATCCATTTGATGTGTGTGTTGTCATTTCTATTTATTTATTCATTTTTATGCCTGGTGGTCCCACTCATACCTAGTTGAAAATGTGTATCAGAATGACTCACTGTGAAGCTATCGCCACAGTGAACAAACACTTTCATGCACTTTAATTAAATCAAGTTTTACGCGAAGGCTGCGAGTGTGCCTTGAATCCAAAACACAGCTTACACATCCTTCCCTGTACCCTGTGGTCAAACTGTGACAGCTCCTGTTTGCTCTCTCCAGCTTGTGTAATTAAAAGTACACGGAAGGCCTGATGCCGCTGCGATGGCCAGGGAATGTTCAGAAACAGCCATCACCGTGCAGTAGATGTACATGCTTTCTTCTTATGGTCTGGTCTGTGATCGTACAATGATCTACCTTGCTGTGAATCTCACGTTAATGAGGTCTTAGAATATCACAGAACACTATTCAGTATGGTAACATGAGACAAGCAAACGCAATGTGAAATCAAAAAAGAGGGTGTCACCTCGTCTCATAAGTAATTATTAGGCCATTATTAAGTCATTAGGAACCCACATATTGACAGATTTACTATGCACTAGGACAATTTACAGATTAAGTGGTCACTGGTGATGGACATAGTAATAAATCCACTTTATGTATTATTATACTATTATGATATACTATACTATTATAACTGGTAAACTCCCACTGGAGCTCCAATCTGTGGTCAGTGTTCAGTACGTACTGCCTGAAGTGTCCTGTCATCGTGGAAACAGTCTTGAATTTGAGCTTCGAAGGCTGTGCCTCTTTAGGATTAATAGACATTTACCTTCACATGTGAGCATGTTCAGATGTCCTAATGAGTGTTTTAATTACCCGAAACAGAGAATACATACAGTAATAATTAAATGAATTACATTCTGCAGCAGTGCTCATTGGTGGATAAAGGATAGGAACGGTGTTTAAGGCAATGTGGCAACAGAAACAATCATTATGTCCTCTGCAAGGATCATTAAATGAGATGGTGGTGTGCCAAGAATTTATTCAGGTGTACTTATCACTGAGCTTAACTGATGCACCAGCATTTCCTCTTGGGTCATTTATTTGATTTAATTTCACTTAATTATCACAATTTTCCTCTGAAAGATGTTCACTGTTTCACATAAATACCTTTATAGTTAGTTAGTTTCTAGTGTCTCATGCAAAACCATCTGGGAAGTCTACTGTAGGAACTGTGCGCCGCTCTTCGCTCTTCTTTCAATGAAGAAACACTCTCCAGTTCAGATTTAAGTGATGCTTTAGCAGCATCCGTGTTATCCTCTCCAGGAGCCACCAGGCTTGTTTTTGAACAAAGGGTTGCTTCCATAGGTTGCTTCTTGCTGCCATCACACCTTTGATTGGTCTGAGCCTCTGTGGGTCATTAACACATCACTTGAAGCCTGGCAAGCTGGGTATTCGTGCGATGGTAATCTTGCAAATCCAGGCGCTTTGCAAGGTGAGGAACACTGAGGCCTATTTCGAACCCAGACTGATTTAGCAGTTTGACAGAGTGAGGAACAGAAGAGTTAGGGTGCACGCCCATTCGAGCCTGTGGGACTCGTCTGTTTGATGCGGGATGTCTGTCCCTTTGAACTGAGTCAGATCTCAGGGACAGCATTTATCCCCCCACGTAACTCCAGGACCTCTGACAGGAACACTTTCCCTTTGGCACAACAGAGTGGAGTACAGACTCCTGCTGTTTGGAGCAGCTTTTCAAGTCAATGAGCAGATGTACCTAACAGTGCAGTTTACTGTGCATTCATAGTGGCCAGAGATGCCACCAGTGTAATTATGATGAATGAGAAAAGGCCATGATTGGTATGTTACACAGATACTGTCATAACTATTGCTCAAATGTCATAGTGTCAGTGAAATCAATCAATCAATCAATCAATATACTTTATTAATCCCCGAGGGGAAATACCGTATATTTGGTGAGTAGCTTGCAAGTAAGTTAAATTCAGATTTTATGAAGATCTTTCACAAAATGACTTTGATTTAAAAGTTCATCTTAAAGTTTAATATTTTTATTTTGAGTTTTTCTGAGGGCAAGGCCATTTAATGTTTAATATCTGCATGGAATAAAATGATAAAATACTAATAATAAATAAATAGTAAATAATAGATTTTTTCAGAACAACAGAATACAAAAATTCAGAGGCCTGATTTTCCAGTGGACTAATGGGAAAGCCAGAAAAGCTGCAGCTTTATGTGAACTCCTGCAGAGGAAAAGATACTCCCAAAGTGTGCATGGTGAAAAGGTTAAGTGTGAACAGCTCAAACAAACAACCTTCAGTCTGCATTAGACTGCAGCACATATAGCCTGAGGGCTGCTCATTTGACACATCTTCCCAGTCTAAACATCCACTGAGGAGCACTTTTTACACGTGCGAGTGTCAGCCTGTGTGACAGGTGTGTAGGCATCGCGGCATCGCTCCTAGGAAGCCCGATGATGGTCCCTGACCCAAAACTTGCCTTTGCTCCTTAAATTATTCAACATGGAGACCGCCAGTATTTTGTAATACTGCAGATCTTCAAACTAAACATCAAAAGGATTAGCCTGTTACATAAAATTCTAATCTAGAGAAGCGAAGTTACTTAGCTTAGGGATTTCAGAGCATTGACGTTAATTTGTCGTGTTGCTTGTGTGTTTCTCAGGTCAGATGGGTCCAAAGAGGAGATCGAAGCAGACCTGATTGTGGGCTGTGATGGAGCTTTCTCTGCCATCCGCAAGCAATTCCTCCGTCGCAGCCGCTTCAACTACAGCCAGACCTACATCCCCCACGGCTACATGGAGCTCACCATGCCACCCGTCAATGGAGAGGTCAGTCCTCTGTGCACTACGCTCCCTTTATTGAAAGTGCTGAGATGCTGCCATCTATGTATGTCGTTCATTTTGCCTGTTTCACTTTTGTAACTGTCGTTACAGTTTGCCATGAAGCCTAATTATCTGCACATCTGGCCACGGAACACATTCATGATGATCGCGCTCCCCAACTTGGTGAGTGCTGAATGCTGTTTTGTTCTCTTCTTTGTTTTATGGCTGCACAGTTTCTCAAACTACAGTTGTGAATTGAACAACATGAGATGTTCATTTGAGAAATAATTACCTCACATTTTTTGCAGCCACTAGCCATTACACACAGACATAATCACTTCAGAGCACGTCAGGGCATGATTGACCTCTGGGACATCCTCAAAGAGTTAATGAGCCTCATTTACAGACACCTCACGGCCAGTAGGGGCTTACGCATCGGAAATCTTCCCTACTTTCCACACACCGGTTGTGTCCTCCCTCTCATTAGTTTCTCTGTCTGGCTTTGTCAGACTTCTCTGTCTCTCCTGTCCTTCTTACTCACACAGTGTTTTTTTTTCTGCATGGCTGACTCAGCACAACAGTTTTGCTCTCTTCAGTGAGACCAAGTGGGGTTAAGGCAGCTGACGCTGGAGAGCATTCACACTGTCACTCACTGCCCCAGTTCCCAGGAGCGCACTAGGGCTGAGGGAAAGAAAAACACGACACATCCTCGCTGCTGTGGATGCCATGGCAACAGAGACAGTGCTAAAAGGTCCTTGGAGAGGACTTTGTGATGTTGATAGATAGCACCTACTCTGATGGGCAGATAATGGCACGCCCACAACCTCAGTGCTCTCATCCATCACTTGCACTGGGTGGAGTTTGACTCTTACATTTGCACTGAGGATGGAAGATTCTTTAATGAGTTCCACATGGAGGACCATTCAGACCCGTTAGAGTAATGTGAGTCTGTATTAGAATATAAGAAATAATGAAAACACACGCAAAACATGTAGTGTTTGTATAGTATGAAAGGATGTTACTCTATTTGTAAGTGCAAGGGTTTAGACAGACAGACAGACAGACAGACATCTAGTCCCAAAACTTTTGACTTCTTTTAGAAATATATTTTAATGAAGAAATGTTGTAAAGAGTAGTAGCCCGCCCAGCTCCAAGTCTTTAACGCTGTATGGGGTGCACAGTTGCAGCAGGATGAAACAAACAGAACACAGACACCGTCTTTATTCATTGTAGAAAGAAGATCTGTGAGTGCTGGTGATCTCTTTGTTTTTATGAAGAAACATGACGTCTGTTTTCCAGTTTAACGACAAGGATCACAGTTAAAACACAAGAACACAGAAATAATAGTAATAGTACAATCAAGGTACTGAGTACCTTAAGGAATCAAAAGAATAAGAAAACACACTTTCTGCCTTTTTAAAGGTGTTTTCATACTAATCAGTGTTCAAGCTCAAAAAAACAAAGCAAAGCAAAATGAGAAACACCCAGCCCAAACAAAAATGAATAGATAGATAATTGCATTTGAAAAAAAGGAAAGGAAAAGAAAAAGAAGAGGGGGATATGTCTCTCAATCAGGACAGTTTCAAGAGAGTTGAAGATCATTAAAAAAGTTTGCCACTTTTTGTAGAGTTTATCAGAATTAGCTGAAAGACGTGACATCAGTTGAGTGCTGGAGGGAGCTCTTGTAGCTCTTGTAGAAAAAACTCTGAATGACTTGCTGACTGTTCAGCAGCTAGTTTAGCTTCACAAATCCACTGATACATATATTCCAAACATTTTCCATAATGCAGTCCGTCAAAGTTGCACACAGCTCTAGTGCACCATGGCGGGGACAGTGAGGAGTAAAAGGTTTAATCTTGTACCCATGTGTAATGTCTTTGTGTAAATGAAGATGACGACTCGATTTAACGTGTGTCACAGTGGATGTTAGAGCTGACATCACTGCGCTCTGTGTTTGTTGTCCAATTTAGGACAAGACATTTACCTGTACCCTCTTCATGCCCTTTGAGGAGTTTGACAAGATTACCACAGGGGATGAAGTCATTGAGTTTTTCCAGAGATATTTCCCTGACGCCATACCACTCATAGGGGTGTAAGTGACTTTCTTACCTCTCTCTCTCTCTCTCTCTCTCTCCCTCTCTCTGTCTTTCATCTCCCTTTGCTCCCCCTCTGCCTCAAACAACACTTGAATTTCCCATCATCCCTTCGTCTCCAGGACATCCACAGCCATGATCGGTGAAGTGTGAAATTGCCGACTTACAGTTACATGGCTTTGTGCAGTGAGATTTTAATTTGAGGTGAACCATATGTTGTGGGTGGCAAAGAGATAGCGGAGGCGTGAGCTGTAGAAACACTTGAGGCTTCATTCACTCACCGACTCTCTGGTCTGACTTAATTTGCATTGCTCGACCATAAACAACTGAACGCATGCTTTCGTTCCTCTGTTTGGCTGTTTAACTTTACCAGGGCAGACAGCGCGTGGTTGTTTTAGCTTACTCAAATGTGACAGAAGCTTTTTTAGGAAGCAAAAACCAGAGCCCTGTCAACACGAATATCTGAATATCTCAAGATGAGTTTGTAATTGTTTTGTTTCCATTTGTGCCTCGCAGTGATGCTCTCAAGAGGGATTATTTCCGATTGCCTGGGCAGGCCATGGTGTCTGTCAAGTGCTCCCCATATCACATTGGCGACAAATGCGTCCTTATGGGCGATGCAGCCCACGCTGTGGTGCCGTTCTATGGGCAGGGGATGAACGCTGTAAGTAACACCAACTGCAGGAGAAGAAAAGCCAGAAAGCAATTAAATGGAGACTCATTCATGCATTCATGCTTTATAGGGTTTTGAGGACTGCATTGTCTTTGAAGAAATAATGGAACAGTTCAATGAAGATTTCAGTAAGTACTTTAAATGAACAAGACTGAAGGAGACACATGAGTGGACTGAGGGAAATCTGGCATGTTTTGCTCTGTGTATCCGCCCAGGTGCCGTTCTGCCCGAGTACACCAGAGTGCGAGTTCCAGACGACCACGCAATTGCGGACCTGGCCATGTACAACTACATTGAAGTACATATTTATTCAATATATCCATTTTAACCTCAACCATTAAAGTGGGGATAATTAGAAATCTATCCCATTAGAAATGGAACAATCCTACTAGTTGAGAAGTAGTGACGTCAATTCAAACGTCATGTGAGATCTTTTACTTTTGGCAAAGAAGCAATACCACAGTATGAAAATGCTCCATTACAAGTGAATTCAAACATCATTCACCATTAATCCTGAGCTTCCATAGGAATGCTCACCCAGCTTTTCTGTGTGTGCTGATGACTGTAAACTGATCATGTTTTATCTGAAAAGAACAACTAGACACACACAAGAAAAGCAATGCTGTGGAGTAAAAAAGTACAATATTTCCCTCTGAAAGTAAAGTACCAGTACCTCAGAATGGCACAGAGGTACAGTACTAGAGTAGATGTACTGTGACACTTTCCAGCACCAGGGATGGACCAATAATGGCATGCAGTCTCTCTCCTTAACGGCTTATTCATTGTATCAGTTAGCATCAATCCAACATTCACCGGACATGCTGCATAATTGTAAGTCATTTCCCAATTACTGCCCACTAACTCTTCTAACACTAGTTATTAGACTGATCTCCATAGTACTGAACAATCCATACGGGGCGGCTGTGGATCAGTGGTAGAGTGGGTCGTCGGGGGTTCGATCCCCAGCTCCTACGGGTCAACATGTCGAAGTGTCCTTGGGCAAGACAATGAACCCCAACTTGCTCCTGAAGCCTTGCTGGCTTCAGTGTGTGAATGAGTATGAAATGACATTTCCTCCTGTATGAATGATGTGATGTAAAAGCACTTTGAGTAGAAATACTATACAAGTAAAGCCCATTTACCATTTACCATATAAAGTCAGCTTGGTTTCTGGATGTGCCGACTCCTATTACGCGTGGATATTTACTCTCTCCTCCGCATCTGGCAGGTGGACAGCTCCCTAACCACCTGCCCATTACAACTCACGCACTCACAAAGGCAGTAATTGGTCTCAGCACCGTCTTCATTCTCACAGATCTTAAAATTCACCACAGCAGTTACGCCCAGAAGAGTAGACGAGACTCTATTATGGCCGTAAGATTTATTTAATGGCATCACAATAAGTAGGACAGATGGCTTACTTCACTAACAAGTGTTCTCTTTTGTTTTGTAGATGCGAGCCCACGTCAACTCCAGATGGTTCCTTTTCAGAAAACATGTTGATAACTTCCTCCACTTCCTCATGCCAAAGACAATAATTCCACTTTACACAATGGTGAATGTTGTAAGAAACAAAATGATCACTGTCAAACAGTTTTGCCTACCAAACAATTTGTATCATCTGCTGCCCTTCACTGTCTCTAGGTCACTTTCACTAGGACAAGGTACCACGAAGCTGTAGAGCGCTGGCATTGGCAAAGCAAAGTAAGACACTTAACACACAATGTCTCTTCTCTTCAGACGCTTTCATTTAATCTTTCCTGCATTCAGCTGACTCTCTATATTTCATACCTTTGAACATTTTAGTATTGTAATTCAGGACTCTTTTGAAGTCGCACTATTATCAGCAGCGAGCACAGAAGGCGGATGTGACTCTCGCTGGGTAAATACTTCTCCTTTTAAAAACATTTGATGTATTCTACCTCAAACGAAGAGCTTTGCTGCACAAAGAAATGTTTGTGATTTCACACATTTGGCTGCAGACGAGTCCTCGGCACTGTGTTGAACTGACTGATGTGACCTGTGCTGATGGCTTTTGCACTAATGGTCCACAGTCCCAAAGACAGCGAGGATTTCACAGCCTTCCTTGTAAATTGTTTAAGCCCGTAGGGATGTCTGGACAAAGGGTAAAATGAGGGGAGGACATCGTGACATGATGATCTGTGTCTTAGCTGGGTGCAGGGAGGATGTTGTAATCATAAGGTGAAGATGACAGCAAGGTCACTGAAGGAGGTGAAGATTAAACAACTGTATGTCCTGTAGCAAAACATGTCAGGATTAAACTTTAACACACTAACACGCTAGACGTAGATGGTAAACGTTCCAAACACCTGCTAAGCATCAGCACATTAGCTTTGTGACCATCAATCTTAGGGTCGCCGGTTCGATCCAGAGCTCCTGAGTCAGCATGTCGAAGTGTCCTCGGGCAAGACACTGAACCCCAACTTACTCCTGAAGCAGCTTCGGTGTGTGAATGTGTGTGTGAAAGAACAGTCTCCTCCAACTTGCATTCCTCCTGAATGAATGATGTGTGAATGGGTGAATGAGGATGTGATGTAAAGCGCTTTGAGTGGTCGGAAATGACTAGAAAGGTGCAGTACAAATATTTACTATTTGTGCTCCACATTTATTGAATTGCATGCTTTATATTGTATCTAATTGTATGATTTGTCGATGAATTTAACATTTTTACATGTTGAGCTGATGTGTTGTGCTCTGAATAAAATACTCCATATGTTACACCAGCAGTTAATTGACTAGAGGTGCACAAATCTAATACTACCTTCCTTTACTTATAAGTAGTACCACATTTCAATTAGTCCATTCTACAAATTTGTAGCATGTCAGTTCCTGTGTATGAACTTATCTTAAAACTGTAGGACTCTTGTAATAGAAACGGATGTTCTTCAAAGTGGAATTTATTCACAAAGCCTTTTCGCTTTATTTTTCTCAGGTGATAAACCGTGGCCTGCTGTTCAGCGCTACAGGAGCTGCTTTGGGAGCATCTTACCTGCTCATTAAAAATCCTCCTGATATCAACAAGCTCATCATCCCTACTCAGAGTATGTGGAACAGGCTGGTGGCCCTCAGGACCCCCTGAGCAACAGCACCGGCTCTAATCTAATCTAATCTGAAGTGCTGAGACTGGAGCAACAAGCACTAGAATGAACTCAGAGGCTTTTTGAAAATTCTGTTCATTCATTTTCCTTACTCACAGTATAACAAACACAGCACAACATAACACAAAGCCGGTGCCATAATACGACCAGAAACGTTACATCTTTAACACATTTAGCACATACATACATACACACCACCTCTCCCTCTCTCAAAGAGACAGGTCCTCCAGGATCCCTGCCCCCTCACAAAGTAAAGATACAGAGACAGAAAATGTAATAATTATATAAATTGAGAGATAAAATTGTTAAAGAAAAATAGATTCCATGTATCCATGGATCCCCAGACCAATGAAACAACCCTGGGCTGCCTCTCATGGCATAAGTTGTTTTCTCTGAAGGACCCCACTTAGAGTTAATGCATAGTTTAGTAATAGCTGGACTAAGAAAACCCTTTATCCTTTGGTAGGAAAGGTTCAGATCAGTCAAGTCCCCCAACATTATAATCACAGGTGATGAAGAAAATCAAGAAAATCCTCGATCTCCAGCCACCACCATCGGAGCTTAAAACGAGATCGCACCATATGCACGAGCTTAGCAGTCTGCTGTTTGCAGGCATACTGCATGCTCTGTGTATGAATTTGTAATTGCAGAGATTATACCTGGTATTAATTCAAGTTTTCTTTGATTGTTCTTTAATCTTTGCTCCAGTGACCATCTGTCTGTTGGAAATGGATCTCCAGATCTCTTTGCCATTTCTCTTTCTGCTGTGGTAGCGTCAGGATGTTTGGATAGTGAATCGTATGTTTGTGACATGTTTGTCGAGATTGTCCCTGAGCAATAAAGTTTCCAAATGGGAGTGACTGGGGCTATACAGGTACCTGCCCTGCCTGGACTGTATGAAATCTGAAGAGGTGTGTGTGGCCAGAATTTGATCAATTATGGGATAAGCAAGTCCCCAAAAGACTTCTGTATGTCCCTTCGGTATAGATCCGCTCTCTTTGTTAGACCTTTCTGCGACCACACCTTAAAGTAAAGATCTCTTAAAGCCAGCGGCAGAGTGCTATTGAGCATGATGGGTCTCTTGCGGGAAATGAGAATTGATCGTCTCATATTTTTGAACATTCTCTAAAATCTTCGCCGACTGACTGAATGGGATTAGCTGTGAATGCCTTACTATTTTCTGAGATGAAACAGTAAGGGGTGTAGGACAGGTTCGGTGCCCTTCAATTTGGGTCCATGCTGGAGAGTCTTCAGCCCAAAAATATAGGTCAGGGTCCGGTTGGCCAAGCACACCCTTTTTCAAAAGGGTACACAGAGCAAGGTGCTGAGGAGCTTCTCTCTATCCTTCAGACCTTTCTATTCCTTCAAAATTTACTAACCAATGAGTTATATTTCCTGAAATAGGATTTGCTGCATCCAGCTGGTATGGACTGAGCATACCTTTCATCTTACATTAACATTAATGTTACACTTCATCTAACATTAACCCTCCCTGTAAGTGAGATAGGCAGACTAATCCCCTTAGTCAAATCTTTAGTCATTTTCTCCACCAATGGTGTATAGTTCACTTTAACAAAACTGCTCAGTTCCCCGCCAGTAACAGCTCCTAAATATTAATTGTTTGAAATGAGGGTATGATCCAGGGTAAGGGGGGATTTGAGTCAGATACTTTATTTCAGTATTTAACTTTTAACGGTTCAACTGAAGGAGCCCAACAGTGAATTTTTCAATTTTTAGATTGAATGATTTTCATGCCATCAATTGCACAGTTTTGTTGGCGGGGCCGAATGTACATGCTGTATAAATGTATGCAGATACTAACACCTGAATGGCAAATAAAGGTTCCCTCAGCCCATAGTTAGTGTCCCATTTTTATTTCTTTTTTGGCTCCATTTCTCTCAACGTCATTGACTGAACGAGGGACAATATCAACTCTTTGTCACCCAATTCTTAAATCTGTAATAAATAAATAAAAATAGGTTAACATTGTTTTATCATCATTTTAAAGGTATTATTATTATTAACATATTTCCAGCAGTTACATTAGCAACATTAGCATTCATTTAGAATTGTGTTTCTTGCCTTCTGGCAAATCTAAATTATACGTATTCAGAACCTGTTGGTCTTACACTAAGGTTTTTGTATGTGTTAAACAATATATAAATGTCAATTTGCAAGCTTAAGGATTCCCTTCAAGGGACAGAAGGGACGGGAGCACATGGAACGATTTGCACTCTAAAGTCTTGTAAACAGAATCAAAACAGACTGCTAATCATTTGGTGTGCTCTCGTCTGTTTTTTCTCATTGATGTTTGATAAAACATCAAACTGATAACACCGAATTCAGCTGCATACAGCTGGAGGATGTGCAGAGAATCCTGTTTCACAGGCAGACTAGCTGTGTCCATCTTTACGCTTCACAAGGCGAACCGCCTCCTGGTTCTAGCTGCACATATGTAGCGGACAGATATGAGAGTGGTATCAATGTCCTCATGTCAGGTTTTGAAAAAAAAGCAAACTAGTGTATTTTCCATGATGTCACACTATTCTTCTGAACCAAGCAGTACCTAAACAAAGACTGCTTAGTTACACATCCTCACTGAATTTGGGGTTTTTATCAGCTATTGAAATCCATTCATCAAGTCTATTCATACCTATTTTAAGCTACACAAAGTGTAGCTTAAAATAGGATCTCTTTATTGAATCCATACACCATGATGTCAGTTTGTGCATTATGGCTAAGGAACTAAGGCGTACTCTCCGTTTTACACACTTGCAGTTGGGTACCATCAACTAAAAAAAAGTGCTATCACATGTTGATGCATACTCACAGCTGGCCTCTAAACACTCGGCACAGCTGTGCAGTTGTCACATATACTGTGTGGACAAACAAGTTTGATTCTTTTTCTAAGAGAAACATTACTAGTTAACTACATCATTATGTACTTATATCACCACAGCTGATGTTAGATGATGAAGTCACACTTTCATACTAGCTGCTTAGACAAAACACTGTCAGGAAAAAGGTTTTCTATTTTCTATTTACAATTAGTTGTAACAATTCTGTAACTGTGTGTAGACACAAAGAAGTCCAAGGAGGTCAGACAGGGTTATTTTGGCTTGGAATTGCATGTTGGGTCCTAAGGCATACTGAGTGGTGGGTTGAGAAGTCCAGTCCTTGTGGATCACAACGGTCTCACTTGAATGACATTAACGTCAGTGGAATCTCCAGCTCTGGACGTCACATCGAGGTGGTGGAAGTCATCGCTGGTGATGATGAAGACGATGGAGGAGGAGCTGAAGGTCACCCTCTTCTTGGGTCGCTCCCTGCTGCGGCATGACCTGGACATGACGATCGGCCGAATGGGCCGCTCCACCGGTGTCAGGGGGCGCTCTTTGAGGCTGTGCTGAAGCCAAGAGAGCCGCGAAAAGAGCCGCGAACACAGCAGCTGCAGCAAACAGCGGCGGAACTGTGAGAGGAGAAGCAGGGGGAAGAGATTACAGGCTGGTATTTGCCACAGGGACGGCACAGCACCGTTTCCTCAGTCATTTGTCTGTCAAACACACAAGACATCAGCCTCTAAGGATGCCAGCAAAGTCAGGCTAATCAAACACACAATTTCACTCTTACACACACATGACATACATACTGCACATTAGAGGGCTTGGAAATGTATTAATACCAAGGAAAACACACAATGATGCAGATTTAATTTTCCTTTTTGCAGATGTTTACCTCTAAAAATGTACTCATGGGAAATTAAACTGTGTAAAAATGCTCCCTTTTTCTACTCAAACCACAAAATGAAGCAGCACAAGTGGAAAGCAAACCATCACCGCCTCTAATTGAGATGCAATTGTTTTGCCCTACTTTTCCACTGAGAGTTCAGCTGTGGTCACTGGAGAGGGAACAAATCGGCGTAATACACACAAAGTGGGCAATCGAAGAAAAATATTGTGTATTCTAGACAGAGGCAAAACCTGAGCTCCGAAATGACGCTTGAATCTTTTCTCTCACGCCACCCTCACCAGCTACACAGAGCAAGAAATTAGTCCCATTATTTATAGGTCTTAAAGTTGACCTAGAATAGAACGTTTCTGCCCACATGATAAAAAAAGTTTCTTTACTGAGTTTTTCCGATTTACTTCCAGAACTTAAGGACAACTAACCTTTCTGCTCATGAACACGTAGATGAGGGGGTTGTAGGCTGTGCTGGACTTGGCAAAGAAAGAGGGGATGATGGCCGCCGTGGGAGAGACCATGCTCTTCCTGCCGAAGGCCTCCATCATGGACACGACTGCGTAGGGAGTCCAACACATCAAGAAGCAGGAGATCATCAGGAAAAACATGACGGCGACCTTCTTCTCATACCGCAAGATCTTGATGATCTGAACGGTCTGGAGGTCCTGGATGGAGCGCAGCTACAAGAAACAGGAGAGAGTGAGATGTTACGGTGAGGGGGATGGTGGCCTGAGAGTCTTGTGACCACAATGTTGCTGATTTGGATCCACATAAGTCTGACTATTTGAACGTTTATGAATGCTTGTGTGCACGTGAAAAGGGGGCAGAAGTCAAATCGGACTATTGGCATGTTCCTTAAAATGTCTGACAGTTTGCACTACATGCAGTTTTAACGTCATCCCTAGATAATCATACAGCATTTGTCAGGAGTGACTTAAATCCCTGGTTCTCAACTTATATTTTATACTCATATCATTTGCAATGCCTCATCACAGGCCAGGCTGTGAAGGCCAAACAGCTGTAAGCAATGCACACAAAAAATGATATATTCTTAGATCTTTATAATAGTTTTCATTGTCCTAAACAAGGTAAAACTCTCTTGCATTTCACAAGCAAAAAAGTTTGGGGAAAAATCTGAAAAATGTAATATTATTTTGAGCTGCAGAAATCCCCTCCATCCTTTCATTTCCCGTTAATCATCTTGGACCCCTGTGGGAACTGTGTTGGAGCGCCTGTTTTACTGAAGCCCGAGTCTGCAACAAAAAACACTAAGAAAGCTATGAGAAACCATAGTGCTGATCAGGATTGTCTCATTACAGTGAAGATCAGAGAAAATCTACCTTCTCTCCACCAGTTCTAGTTACTCTGCAGATACCTTTAAAGCAAGACTATGCAACATTTGCTGAACGGTACCTGCTGTAGCTGTGAGTAACAATCATGGGATAATGCTAGCTGCAAAAAATCAGGGAGTCAGACAGTCCAAATATCTACCCACAGTTTGCTAATATTCGCCACTAAGCTACTGGTCATACCAGTTCAAGTGTAGCAGAAAAACCCCTGGGTGTATTTCAGTTTTCAACAATTCTATATTGTCACTTTAAATCATGAATAAAAGTAGGTTTAGCAAAACAAGGAGAGAACTTTTCTATGCAAAGCCATATATCTGCTTAAACGTGTTCACTATACATCGTTATTTCCACTGACTGACACTGCAGGTTAGTTTATACCCTTCAGCTAAAGCGATGAGATACTAGCACATGTCAGTTTTCTAGACTCCCTCAAGACAGTCTTCAGCAGCTGACTGAATCCCTCCAAGCGTCTATTTTTACTCACAAATTCACAAGTTCTGTTTTTTGTTGATGTTCTACATTTCCTACAAAGCTACAGTCTATTTGCATGTCAGTGTTCTACTGTTCTCCGGGTTTTCAGATGTCTTCAGCGGGATTTTCTGGCTTCGCCAAGGCAGGGCGATTGCTTTTATACCAAGCCAAAAATACTCAGTAGGGTTCAGAGTACTCCTCTTTGAAGATTTTCATAGCATCTCCCAAAACTCTGTGACGTGTGATGAGTCCTCCCAGGGCTCTGAGGTGTTCGGGGAGTTTTGTGGTGCTCTGAGGAAGCTGCAGCTTACACTTCCTGCAAGGTTGTGAATACTTAAGGAAGAGGAGATAGCAGCTGCACCAAACTGTGATGCAGAAGGACATCTGGGTCATTTAATTACAACTGCATAGTGTTTTTCTCATGTACATGCTTGCTTATTGTAATTGTTGTACTTTGGTGTGTTCAAACTCTTTTCTGGTCATCTTCTCCATGGTATAAACAGATGGCGGAGAAGACTGACAGAGGACTTTCTTCAGTGTTTTTGCAGGAATAAAAGATGTGAACATAAATAAACACAAACTCTCATCCCTGCAGCCTGCTCACATGATATATTACCAGGCTCTCTTCTGCGACTGATGACATCAGTGACATTCAAAGGCTGCACTTCTAAGGCTCAGTGTGGGCACAAGGAGCCCTGAGCTTTGCAATGATTTCCCACTGTACAGGACAAGCCCTGAAGGCACAAAGGCATATTATGATAATAGAGCCTGTAATGAAGGAGGAGTGAAAGGCAGCACTTGGCCAGTGAGGGTCAAGGAGTTTCTTTTCATTAAAAATGAAAACCCAGGAGAGGAGAGTCTGCAAAATCTGAATCTGCACAGACTGCACAGGCCAAAAGGCCCCAGAATATCTTTACATTTGGCATAAATCTAATAGGGCTTCTTAATTTCACATGTCATAAGAAGAGGCAGCATTTTCTGAAGGAAATGTACGTGCCACTCAAATTGTATGTGCTTATAGCAGTAGAACTGTTGTTTGAAGATTAAGAAATTAGTGCGGTTGAATTGTCAGTGGAAGAGGAAAAGATGAACCAGTTTGAAATGTCAGTTGTGTAACGACTGAAAGCAGTTGAATTGTCAGTAGAGGAGGAAAAAATGAAAGCAGATGAAATTCAGTTGAAGTGTTGAAGCACTGAAGCCAGTTTAAGTGTAGTTTATAGTATAAGATCTGAAAGTAGTTACACCTCTAATGATAAGCAGGTCAAGTTAAATTAATCTTTTTAATAGTTTTGTTTAGTGGGGGAGGAGCACAATCATCAGTTTCTACAGTTTCCTTCCTAGACCTGTTTATTGATCTAACTCATCCATAATTTACTGAGTATGTTAACAACTGAACAGATAAAAGCTCATCGACACGTCTTACCATTTGCACTGTGTAGAGGATGTTCCCGTAGCAGTAGATCATGACGCCCACAGGCACAAAGAAACAGGCCAGGAGGAAGAAGAGGATGAAGGAGGCATCGTTTGGGTCCTTAGACGCCCAGTCCAGGGAGCAGCCCAGCCGGTGGATCTCCAGTGTGTAGCGGTTCCAGCCCAGCAGAGGAGCCCCGGTCCAGGCCAGGGAGTACAACCAGATGTGGCCGATGGCCCGCCACGCCCAGGGAAAGTCCACCACCTGTGCATGGACCACCCGGATGTAGCGCTCATAGGCCAGAGCTGCCAAAGTCATGATGGAAACGATGCCTGGCAGCGGAGGGAGACAGACAGCCAAGCTGAGTAATGCAGAGCACTCACTGCAGGATCTGGGTCAGGGACGGCTACTCAGTGTCTCTTTGAACTGAACGAGTTTCATCATACTTTATATAAACAGAACTGTGAACATCTTGGTGCTGAATGTCACATTCAAGCATTTTGTTGAGAATCCTTAAATCCCCACCGAAAGAAAGAGAGTCTTTATTCCAACACACACACACACACACACCCACACACAGACACACACCTCTAAGACACACATCTACATTGTGCAGCCTGCTTTTTCCACACAAAGGGAAGTGGTTTGGAACAAATTGTGTGTATATCTATGTGCAAATATGTATTTCATATTGAAATGTTTGTAGCTTTTATGTCAATTTTGTGCATCGTACTGTTCCCGCTTTCTTATGGTATGTGTGTCCAAGAGCACATCAGCAAGCCAGAGTCATGGTTCACAATCAAAAAATTGATTCTGCATCTTTTCAGTCAATACACATCGCAGCTATAAATCTAACCAATTACATACTCCAATTCACCCCTCATCTCTGTGTGCAACTCATTAGCCTCCTGATTAATGGGAGCAACACGATAAAAAGTGTCAATGAACAGACACACAAATTACAAACACACTGTACGGTGACTTGTTCAGTCAGGTTGCTCTCAGCTCGAGCTCGACATCGACCCAGCTAAGGTTTCAGCCACACGGACATGCATTGACAGAGCTGCCAGCGCTTAATGCTGCAGTCCCTGTGGCCTGTATGTGTGTGACGGGCACACTGACACCAGCCTCCTCTGAGCAGCACAAAGATGACGGCATGTTAGCGCACAGAGGACTGGAGGACACGGACAGAGCCAAGGGATTTATTTTTGTACACTTCAATTGTTATGTCACAACCCGTGTCAGCAGGGAGCCGCACATTACAATCATTTTCAATCAGACGCAGATGTTGGGAGGAAGCTCTCCCCAGATTTTTTCATGTATGACCTTGGGCTTTGACACGTAAAAATCTTTGCTGTCCTGTGCACTGCTCATCATCAACACATCTTACAGTAGCGATTGCTACATCAGAGCGAACCTTAAGGTCTCAGGTTGAAATAAATATCCCTTTCATTCTTCATTTGTTCAACTTATTTTAACAGCAGGTCATTAGACACTCTTTGACACGTATGGGGTTAGTTGTCCCTATAGTTCTCACTGGGGTTTCAGTGAAAAGTGTGATTTTAAAAAAACATTTGTAACCTTTAAGTTGTTTAAGCTAGAGACACCTAATTAGTTACAAAACGAGTCACCACCTCTATAATACTTATTGTGTTTGTCTATTTGTTTAAACCGTGAATGTGAATTTTTCACCATGATGAAATGTAAAATGAAAGAATTTACCAGCTTTTATTAAAGCCTTGGTTTCATCTAATGGACGCTACAGGAGTGACGCTCAGCCACACCTGACCTCCTGACAAAGGCTTTATGCTACCACACATCGTTAGCTAGCAAGAAGACTAACGTGAAAGCTATTTCCTTACTGTTTTTAATAAATGTTTGATTACGAAATGCCTAATCACCTACAACCTTAATCACAAAAACAGCAACATGAAAAAAATTCCTCTTACACATAAAAAAACCCACTAAATTTCTCCTCACAAAATGGCCGGAGAGAAATGAGCATGACATCACACCAAATGTGTGATGACAGCATGTTGAAACAGCGCAATAATAATGGTTCGGCAGTAATAAGCACTGTGACAACCAAGCCCTGAGACAACCTTGCCCGACCTCCCCTACACATGGACGTTATCATCTGCTCCACTGTACTGCCAATGACAAGGGAGGAGGCAAGTGAGTTCTCAGGAATGAGAAGCGCCATTATCTGCCAGGCTTGTCCTGCCCGTCTGAATGTGGGCCAAAGCAGCAGGACACCACAGAATCTCTCCCCAATGTCATTTCAATGATGAAAGATGTTCCTATATCTTGGATAAAAATACATAAATCAGGATGTGAACACCACCTTTGCACAATTTTGATTTGAAATTCTCATCTTCTCGTCTATTTGCAAACCAGATCAACAAAGTGCCAGTGCCACATGACGGAGGCTGACTAACGTGCCCTTCAGATCGTCTGCAAATAAGTCATGCCAGTTAAAGGACAACTGGATGAAAGAAGAGGAGGGCAGCTGTCCCGTGCATCCCTCTGTTTACTTTGCTGATCCAGCAGCAGCCAAAGGCTTGACCGTTTACTCTAATGAGCTCAGCATCACACATCCATCCTCCTGAGCTGTAATTCCTGCAGGGGTGGGACCTGGAGAATGACTCTGAGAGTTCATTCACACTCCACTGCTAAGCGCAGGTATCTGTGCTTATAAAGGGACAGTCACGCCACCGTTAAATGGAAGCTGGAGGAGACAAAAACAGTCCTCTGCATGAAGCAGTGGTCTGCAGGACATACTCACTGTCTGATAAACACAGAAAAAAAACAGCATATAAATAATCATTAGGGATTCAAGGTCGTTAGACTTTACTGCAGCTCATCATAGAGAATAAAATGTCAGTCATCTCAGTTTGAGCCAGATTTGTAACCATCCACACAATCCGTGAGAAAGACCTAAGAGAAAAGTGTTCCAAACATGTTTTTACCTATATTTACATTCATCTTACAGTCATTCTTACTGTGTGGAATATCTTTCTTCCGTGCCTAATCTAGTCATGTCTATTCTGGATGAGCTGCCTTCTAATTCATTCTGCATTTGCTCACATTCTGAATTATATCAGGATCTGACTTTCACAGCCTATTTTTGCCAATAGAAGCGAATAATCCAGAAAAAAGTGAGGGTAAGCAGTTTGATAAATTCGCCTTGAAATATATTAGTGAAAACTTGAAGTGCCAATATTAATAAATGTGAGACACAAACGAATATAATCTCCTCACCGAATAAGGAGTTGCTGAAGCCGTCCCAGACGCATGTCGCCTGGCTCCAAGTCCATCCGCCTTTAACGCACGAAACAAACGTAAAGTTTATTCCGATGACAGAAACCAGGAAATCACTCAAACTTATGTTGACCAGCAACAAATTGGTGGGCGTCCGGAGTCTCTTGAATTTACAGTAGAGTATGATGACAACAACGTTGTTACAAAAGCCGAACACTCCGATGGTTCCGATGGTAAAAGCGAGAAGTTTGTAGGTGCCAACTGCGAAAATATATTGTTCTGCACTTCTGTCGGCTCTGGTTTCGTTGGCAGGATTCATTGCGCGGATGAAAACTTGGTTTCCAGCATTGTGCTGTGCGCGGTGTGAGAGCGCGCGTCCTTGGCACGAGACTCTGTGGGTTCCACGCCGCTCCTCCACGCGCTCCCCGCGCCGCTAATTCAAACCAACCCAGACTGACGCTCGCAGAAACTGGGTCAATGTAACACAGGCAAGTAGCAAAGATTAGTTACGTTGTTTTTTCCGGCTACAGTTTCAAAGTAAAACAGTTTTTGACCTACATGTTTGGCGACGCGCGCGTGCCTTCTTATATGTTCTGTAAAGCTGCGTTTGAAAAAAAAGAAACACTAAGGGAGTTTTTATGAACACATTTGCTTTCTTAAGTGTCCTCTGATTTATTGAGCATAGTACATTTGAAAATGACCCAGTGTTCCCCCTTTCTGTTTCAGGCGTGCGCCTTCATATTTCACACTTTTATTTTGAAACCAAAGTCTCCAAATAATCTTTTTGTGACTAACTGTGGGGACCTTGATGTAGCCCCCAGTTCAATTAGACCATGACGTGTTGTAATGAGACCTTTTATTTAAAGGCCTACTACACACTCCTGTTTACACGTAGTGTTTTATAAATGTTTCAGTGCGTTTATCACTGCTGATTACATTAATCCCAGGTTTATTAAGGACACCTGGAAGCAAAAAAAAAAATCCAATCACCATCACACACACATGCATACACACACAAATGAGAAACCAGTATGAACACAACTGTTCTGTCTGCTAAAAGCCTGGATTTGACACTGAACATGTGTCATTTCACAGATGCTTCTCTGCACCTGCAGCATAGATGGCATACAGCATGTTTCTCACCCCTCAGTGATGCACCTGCCTATATGAAAGAGGACACTTATGGTGTGTGACGGGTTTTTATAACAGTGGTATTTTTAGAAAGGGAGCTGGAAAGATAGGAGAGTGTGTGAGTAACAGGGAAAAAGGCACTAAAAGTGTACTGAGTGTGTATACTGGGAAGGCCTGGCAGCGGTCAAGTCACATACCCACCGTTTCACATGCACTGGGCACCGAATGAGGCCAGCACAGCAACTCTGCTGGTTTTGTTGTGTGCCTGAACCTCCCGTGACATTTCGAGGTGCTCTCCTTCCATCAGTCGTCTGGTTTTGTTTCCACACAGAAATGTCAGTGTTGAAATGTTGGATTCCCGCAGCGACGTTGTTTGCGTCTGACCTCATTTCTCAGTGCCTACAGGTTGATTCAAAATAGCAGATCTCTCTCAAATAACACAAGAGATGAGAGTGTGTGCTGGGGATGTGCATGACACGTGGAATCTGGAAGGCTTTAACTCTGCCGCGGCTCATCCACTGACGCACTTGCGATGCTCATTCAAAGTTTGAAGGTTTTTAGTTTGAGGTATGGATGAAGGTCTCTCCTCATCTTCACATAACCAGTGTTGTCAGGGTTTTTGGTGCGGTCTGGCACTTTAATGCATTCTCTAATTCTCTTCTTTCTTTTTTTTTTTTACACCAAGGGTGGTGTGATCAATGGTTAATTGTACTGGAACATGGTGTTACACCTCACTCTGCTCTCTTATGATTGGTATTGACCTACCAGTGCAAAAGGCTGCAGCAGAATAACAGCAGTGCCATAATGCCACTATGCTGGAAAACTGTTGCATCACCAGTGATCCATTGATGTATTTTTCAAAATAGCAAAATCCAATTAATAAATAGGTCAACAGCATTCAAACAGCATATTGTTCGCAGGAAGGATTCCAATATGTGCTGTAAATGTCAGAAATTGAAAAGTTTCTATCGACAAATGATCCTTCAGTAGGTCTGTCTGATCTGTGGAGGCGTCACTGTATTATTGGCTGGCTTTTCTTAACCACTTCTGTCGTCTTTGCTGCCCTCATAATCTTCACCAGTACTTCCAGATAGATGCTTCCTTTTGAGTTTCCTTTTGCTTATTATCTCTTGTTTAGAGTTTTTGCAACTAGGTCAAGCTTCCAATCAAAGCATTTCTCGCAGTCCTTCTCTCTGTCCATCCCTCTCTCTTTCTCTTTCGCCTTCCCTTTTGTTTGTCTCCCACTGTAAACGAACACAATAAGTTCTATTGAGTGTAGCCTTATTAAAGGTGATCTATCAGTGTATCAGCCGTCACTCTTCAGCAAAGCACACATGCTTGCACAAACTAAAGCATCCACTGCTGTGCTCCTTATACTCACTGTACCGTCAGTCGGTTCTATGATTTATTTTTTAGGTGGATTTTCACAGCCATCAGCACATTAACATTGCAAAGCTCTGCACATGTTCTACCACTCTTGCACATCTCAACATCATTCAGTATCATTATACCTGCACACTGATACTCTCCATACATGCTGCAGTGGTCAAATGCTATCTGTCTCCCGTGCTCCTGTGTATGAGTTGGTGTGAAGCCCCAGAGAAGAGGTGATAATAGCTTATTCAATCATTGGAACGACTTTAATGTACGACCACAGGTGAAACTAAAGACCTCTGACCTTTTCGATTTTTGCATTCTGCTGGAAAGGCGGTCCTCGTCAGAAACTGGACACTATTTATTGGAAATTACAGGCACAATCCATATCTCAGATGGAAAAGGCAAAGTCCTGCAAGAGAAAAAGCCAAAACAAGGGAGTGAATCATTTCCCAGCTGTCAAAGAGATCACTCCAGAGTGGGGGTTTAGAGGAATAGTACAGCATTGTGGGAAATACACACACTGCCTCTCATGCCGGAAGTTAATCGATATCACTCTCATAGCTGTATGCTTTTTAAAACCTACTACGAGGAGTTTTTAACTGGTTATGAAACAGTCTCAATTCAATACTTAACCCTCTATATGACCCACATCATCATCATAACACCATCAGCGAAAAAAAATGTGTAATTCTAAATTCCTGCTATCAGATACAAAACAATTAACCCTGACTTATACCAGCTCTCTTCCCCGTCCTCCAGGGGAAGCCGCAAACCTCAATGTAGCTGCTTTAAGTTCTTTCATTACTCTATTTAGATTGATGTGACTTTAAAATGTAAAAATATTGAAGTGTAAAAATGATGACCACGAGAGAAACAGAAAAACACAGAATCCTGTCAAAGTCAGCTCAGTGCCGCTGTAATTATTAGATAACAAATGTCATTTTCAAGCAGTCCCTCGTAAAATGAGTCCATTGTACCACTTTTTCAAACTGACCTGAAAAATCATAAAACCCACAGTCAGTGTGATGCATCACATAATATTGTAATAGCTTACACAACCAATAGTAGTCAGTATCTAGCAAATTAGCTTGACGGCGATAGTTAGCTTGGCCTGGCCTTGAAATTTCATTTAATCGTTAACAGCAATGGCTTTAGTTTTACTCATCAAGTTACCCAAAAATGAACTGAAGCAAGGCTTGTAGGCAGTGATGACCCTGATGAGCAACTCCAAAAGTCCTTGACAGATCCTGATTTCCCTCCATCTCCACAGAGTGCTGTATCTGAAGTGGTGCCGTAGGAGCCTCGTGACTCACATTTCAGCATACTGAAGAACAGAACAGGGGGATTTCCAGTGGCGTAGTCGAGCACTTTCAGTGTCCTTTATCAACCACAAGCAAGCAAATATAAGTCAAGTTACGTTACCTGTGTGATGCTGTGAAATAGTTGTAGTTTGGAAAAGATTATGGTTTGGGTTGAAATAAGTATGTTAGTTACAGAAGTGGAGTTATATTTACATGCATGACGTGAAGTTACATTAAAAGTTACATTACGTATGTGATGCAAGTTAGGTAAGTTAAATAAACTCAGTGTTGACCTTTGGTTTCACACGCACATGAACAGCGGCCTCCTGGGGGGAGTCCTGTGTCTGACACATCCATCCACCCTGACCTCCTTTCTAAGCAGACTTTGTCACTTTTTATCATCCGACTTCCTTCTTTGCTCCCGTCATAATTACTGTGGACACTTGAGGCAGCCGACATAAACACTGCTCATTTTAACCCCATTGAAAAACAGAACAAAACACTGCAGTAGTTCAGACCACGTTCATTGCCATGACAATGCTTTTATTTTTTAAATGCTCTGTAGAAATAATGCATGTGGCCCCCCAAGATATCAGCTTCTCTCAGATAGCTGTGCCATATTATACCTCTATTATACAACAGAGAGGAGAATATGAATGTGGAAGTTGAGGACAGTGGAGGGCACAGCTGTAATGCACTGCTGTATGAGCATTAGCTAAGAGAAGGTGTGTTTTTAGCTTTCCACATCAGCTAATATGCGTGTACGTTTTCAAGCTTGCTATTGGATGTAAGATGTTTTATTTCATTAAGCTACGTAGTTAATCTAACAGAACATTTCTCTCGCAGGATAGTGACTGCCATGGATGATTCAGTGATGAAGACATTCATCATTACATATCGGCATTCCTCCTCACTGGCACTGCACAGTGTCTTTGAGATCTCGCCAAAGGAGAATTATTACTTAAATGAGAAACAAAAATGTGTGAATGTTTGAGTCCTGCAGCGTTTTTGTCTTTGACTTGTAAAAGATTTGTTCAAGGTGACTGCGGGGTGAGACAAAGCAAAGCTGTAAACAAAATCTGTAAAATTTTACATTCTTGTAGGATCAACCAGGTAATAAGCTCTTATTTCCAGATGCCATATAATGCGTGGTGTGCACATGTGCATGTTCAGACTGGGGTGAGACAAAGTCAGGAATTTGCCCCTAAACTGGCTCGATCACTTTGTTTTAATGTTTCACGAGACCCAACTCAAATTCCATGCAGGCACGAGGGCAGCCAGAATTAAAGTGTAATCACAGTGAGTCACAGATCGGTTGCTCAATTTGGCCTCTGCAAAAACCACCTTAATTATGGTGGGCAAGGATGTCAGCTGAATTCAAGCAATAATCTTTTAAAGGGATTCAGAGCAGCCACTAGATTAACACACTAACCTTTGTGGTGCGTCTTTACCGAGTTATGAATAAGTCATTACGATAAAGCATATCTTGTTCTCGCAGTAACTGGATAAGAGAGATGTGAGTGTTTGTGTGAATAAGTAGCCACTTACTTCAGAGCTAAACTGCCACACATGCAAACTTCAACATGTGTTAACATGCCATAGTGTGAAACACAGAGGTGTACGGTTCACACAGCCACAGAGGAGCAGTAGAGGTATTCTTGGTTGCTTCAGATCTGTTTTCCACCCCAGGAGGTTTCTCTCCTCCAGTGGAGGCACACATCCAAAAGGGTTTTGTTGTCAGGCAGGTGTCTGGTATTGCAGCCGGTGTTTCTGAGCCTGGCCAGTAATGCTAAGAGCTGCCAGAGGAATGCAGAGGTTATGTCCAAAAAAAAATAAAAATAATAATCTAATTAAGGCTGCACTAATTAATATTTGCACATACACAATTAATCAAATGACTATGTGTAATGTGCAAAAGGTCTCGTAGCAATTATTAACCACCTCTGCAGATGGCACTTCTTAGCCTCTTTTAGCTAATTGTTTTGGTTTTCCAGCCAAAAAATTCTCATCAGCCTAATTAACTTTCATAGGAGTTTTTAACAGTTTTCAGTGGAAAGCTCTGATAAATTGCACTAAGTTAGGAAATATTCAGCAGCATAGTGGAGCATTTAGTGACTAAAAACCCAGATATTTTCCTCAGGATTTGTTGCTGACCAAAACAGAGCTAAAATGATGGACTCACATTCATCCGCTGGCCAGAAACATGACTCCAGATGTATAATAATGCTACTTTGTGTCTATTGTGTGTATAAATAGGCAATTGCTTGGCAAAACATCAGCCATGACTGACAGCTTTATAACGTGATAATAAGTCAGCGCAGTGTTTGTTTGCTCAGCTGCCCCCAAGTCCAAACAAAACAAAACAAAACAAATCATTTAATGCAGCTTTAATTTGAATATCTTAATTTACTTTCAATATTAGAAAACATTTCAGTTCAATACATAGAAAATGTAAATTATTTTTCTATGCCCCACTATGGAGAAAATAAGGCCCTGCACACCTACCACTTACTATAAAGTACAAAATATCAAAATCTGCATAATTGATTGTATTTTTCTGTGAACTCATTTTCCTTCACACTTGAAGAAGGTAAAAACATCTTTCATAGACAATTTCCATAATGCAGCACTGCATGTGAGACATGTGGAGTGGTTTGCTGATACATGCTTATGTAGTTGATTGTATCTGTGTACACATCCCCAGCTTTATTTCCCCTCGCTTCGAGGTAACGTCTCTCCAGTTGGGGTTTATTTTAAGTGTTGGACAAGACTTCGATTATTTTTTTTCACGCACACATTTGTCTGTCTCCTGACCTACATCTCTCTTCACAGACATATTTTGAAGCTGTCTCTTTCGCAGCACTTGCTTTTGTGCATGTCTCTCTCTTTTGTTGACCTCTCTTTTGAGCGCTGACTCTCCCTCCCACCCCCCACCTCCATCCCCATCCTCTCAAATGGCTGTGAAAGGCTTGCACAAATGCAGACAACAACTCACTCACGTACCAGTGCATATGCGTATCATAGAGTTGGTTTAATCTTTGCTGTGAGTTGTTTTTGCAGATGCACTCATCATACATGGGTTTCGTGTGCCTGTGGACATTCAAAGCATTCACCACACACTCAGCCAGTGGGACCTGTCAGCTGTTTAATGCTCATCTTAATCAACCTGTCCGCTCACCTCAGCGCTGGGTGACTTCATGTCAGTCAAGTGCTGCTTACTAAAGTGTTTCAAAAGTGTTTGTATTTCTTTTGGCCAACTTCTCTGCACTGATCATCTTTATATAACTAACACCTCACTCTGAAACACGCACTGCAAGCAACCCTCAGTGTCGCCTTCAATGTCCTTTGCTGTCACGGTGAGAAATGCTGATTCATAAACAACTGGTGGTCCTCTTCATCACATTAACTGGATTGATGTGCCCAACACAAACACACACACAACCGCACACAGATGCACATTATTAATATTATAATGAGCATCTCTTGATTAACCAAAAAAAACCTAATTTGAATTCAAAAGCCGGAGTGGTGGGTGGGTGGTTTTTTAGCCGAGGCCAAACACATAAACTATACCGGCAGTCTGGAGGAGCCTCCCCTGAGAAATTGTGGCTATTCAAAGCCAATTTATTGTGATATCACAATTCATTTGCATAATTAATGTCCATCTGAATTGCTTTCTGTCCAATCTCAGCCCCAGTCATTATGTTAGATGTGGTAATTTGCTCTAAAGCTCTCCCAGCAGCGCTGCGGCTCACCCTGCGCAAAGCAACTTTCTAAGCATGACTCTATTTGCAGACACAGCAGCATATAAATTCACACAAATTCATAAAAAAACATTACACGTCGTACTGCTCCATTAACTTTAACAATAACGTTGAAATTGCTTTGGTGTAAGCCTTCAGTTTGAGCAGCTGCTTTAATGTGGCTGTACACCAATAACATCCAAAGGTCAGGCCCATTATCTTTAGCCTATATTATAATATCAGCATTAGACAGTTACTGCATATACACTCACAACAGAGCTGCAATGATTAATCAAATAATCAATTAGTTGTCAACTATTTATTAAATTGCCAACTATTTTGATAATCGATTTTTTTGAAAAAGTCAAAATTCTCTCATTAAATTACTCTTCCATGACAGTAAACTAAATATCCTTTTTGAACAAAAGAAAGACATTTGAGGATGTCATTTTGCGGTTTGGGAAACACTGATTGACATTTTTCACAATTTTTCTGACGTTTTATTCACAGAAAAATAATGGCTCAATCGAGAGATTAATTGACAATGAAAATAATTGGCAGCTGCAGCCGTAGTTCACAATGCACTGGACATAACTGTACTTCTGCAACTAAATTTCAGCACCCTATATTTACAGTAAATACCAAGTAGTTTCATCCTCTCTGCTCTCAGTGAGTGGGCGTTTGCTAATCTATGTTAGCTCTTAATTACTAAGTAGTGTTGCTGGCAAGGTCATTTTATTCATAGCGCTCTCTCTTGTCTAAAGCATTCTAAAGCTTGCATGTTTTAAAAAAAATCTTTGTAAAGCAAGGACAGCCATATAAATGATGGTCTCTGAGAAAATAGTGGTATGGAGCTGAATGCAGGAGAAAAAGGGAAAAAAAATCCATTACTCAATATATATAAAGTAATTACACTACTTAACTAATGCCTGAGCACTGATCAGGGATAATAAAAAGGCGGGATGAAAGCACTCACTTTTATTTTGCACAACTTAAAACCAGAGAGCCAGAAAAACACACATTCATTTACGATATATTCAACAAATTTTACCATGATTTACTCAAATTGCAGAATCTGGTCAGACCCTCCTGCTGTAGTGAAGGGAACAATCAGAGAACAGAGATTTTGCTGGCAGGCATAAATAATATGATCATATTTTAGTGCATATTCTGTAGCTGTCACCATTCTGACCATCAGACCATATTGTCAGTGCAGCACTGAGGAACTGAAAGACAAAAGGTCAAAGCAGAAGAGATAAGAAACAGCAGAGGACTAGGACTGAAAAACCCAGGATTATGAGGTACCTCAGTGTCAGACAATATTATATAGTAACTGTATTTTCAACCGGGACTCAAGGTGCACTGGAGCTCTTAAAGTCAGGTAAATGTCACACAGAGGCCGTTCTTAAAATATCTCATGACTTGCATTGATGTTTTGGTGTAATTGTACACTGCATATTGAATTATTAGCATGTAGCAAATGAAACTGACACAAAAGCGGAACCTAACATACACCTACAACAGAGATGAAGTATAGACTGGAGAGACACTGAAGCATCCGCTTGCCGTTGGCCAATACAGTGAAGTGCCCTTTTATCAGCCAGAACGCACACTAGCCTGCTATTTGATATGTCATTGTTGCCCCTGTGGTGAAGTTGATGACGGATGATGAAAAGAGCTCTTCAAACTTCCATTCCCTTTGAACAGACCCCCCCTCCAGGGCCTGAAAAGTAATAGACATGTGGGGGTGAAACCAGATAACATAGTCAGGGGATGGTCATGGTTTAGAGGCCAACTGATCCTCTCCGGGTGCCCGTCACTCCTCATAGTGAGAGCAGACCTGTGGACATGTCCTGGCCAAACCTAAGGTGGATGGAGGTCAGATGGAGGGTTGTTTGTGGCTGCAGGGTTGAACACTGACTTTTTACACACACTGACTTTTGAAACTTCATCACCCGCCCTCAATAGAAAATCGCTGTTATTGTTAAAAGGAGATTTTTTTTCCAAGCAACTAGCTTCTGTCACTTAAAGACTGAAAATAACTATGGAGGGGTCAAATGACTCCTCTGCCAACATCTAGATTAGATTAGATTAGATTAGATTCAACTTTATTGTCATTACACCTGTACAGTACAAGGCAATGAAATGCAGTTTGGCATCTAACCAGAAGTGCAATTTGTAGAAAAAGTGCAGAATATATATAAGGTATGTACAGAATATACAGAATTACAGGTGCTATATACAGAGTAGTGCTATGAACATGTGGTGCTAGTGACTACGGTATAAATATAAATATAATATACAGATTAGACTGAGAGTGGAATGTACATATAATCCAGGTGTATACAGATTGAGGTGATATACATATTACCTAGATTTAAATACTATATTTACAGAGGACAGTATGGTGATGTGTCGGGGCAGGGGGGTCAGTGGGGGGCAGAGTTCAGTAGGGAGACAGCTCTGGGGAAAAAGCTGTTCCTCAGTCTGGTGGTCCTGGTTCGGAGGCTCCTGAAGCGCCTGCCGGAGGGTAAGAGGACAAACAGTTTATGGGCAGGGTGGGAGGAGTCCTTGAGGATGCTGCGAGCTCGACGCAGACAGCGTTTCCTCTGAACGTCCTCAATGGCTGGAAGAGGAGTCCTTGTGATACGTTGGGCAGTTTTCACCACCCGCTGTAGCATCTTACGGTCTGCGCCAGAGCAGTTCCCATACCAGACAGTGACACAGCTGGTCAGGATGCTCTCGATCGCACAGCGGTAGAAGTTCACCAGTACGCTTGAGGACAGGTGGTGTCTCTTCAGTGTCCTCAGGAAGAAGAGGCGTTGGTGAGCCTTCTTGACCAGGTTGGAGGTGTTAGTGGACCAGGAGAGGTTCTCAGAGATGTGAGTCCCCAAGAACTTGAAGCTGGAGACACGTTCCACAGCCATCCCGTTGATGTGAATGGGGTTGTGCGTGTTTCCGCTCTCCCTCCTGAAGTCAATGATGAGCTCCTTAGTCTTGCTGGTGTTAAGGAGCAGCTTATTGTCAGCACACCAAGCGGCCAGATACTGTACCTCCTCCCTGTAGGCTGTCTCATCGTTGTTGCTGATGAGGCCGATCACCGTCGTGTCGTCCGCAAACTTGATGATGGAGTTGGATCCATGTACAGGTCTGCAGTCGTGGGTGAAGAGGGAGTAGAGGAATGGGCTCAGCACACAGCCCTGTGGTACGCCTGTGTTGAGTGTGATGGTGGTTGAGCTGGTGTGTCCTGACCTAACATGCTGGGGTCTGTCAGTCAGGAAGTCTTTTATCCAGTAACAGAGGGGGGTGTTGATGCCCAGGTCTCCGAGTTTGGTGATTAACTTGGAGGGGATGACGGTGTTAAATGCTGAGCTGAAGTCAATGAACAGCATCCGTGCGTAAGTGTTGTTGTTGTCCAGATGTGTGAGCACAGAGTGCAGTGCAGTGGAGATTGCATCCTCTCTACTCCTGTTGCTGCGGTAGGCAAACTGGTATGGGTCCAGTGTGGGTGGGAGACAGTTCTTCAGATGTGCCAGGACCAGTCGCTCGAAGCACTTCATAACGATGGGTGTGAGTGCTACGGGGCGGTAGTCGTTCAGGCACGCCGGGCTGGAGTGTTTCGGCACTGGGACGATGGAGGTGGATTTGAAGCATGCTGGCACAGCTGCTTGGGCGAGGGACAGGTTGAAGATGTCCGTAAGAACCTCTGTGAGCTGTTCCGCACAGACGTGGACGTCTGTGGGTGTAAGTGAGAAGGGCTGGCTGTCTGCAGGGGGTCTGGTCGTGGTCGCCGTCTCCCTGTTGTCTCTATCGAAGCGAGCATAGAAGTGATTTAGCTCATTCAGGAAGGAGACATCTGTGGTTGTGGAGGTGGAGTTGTTGGGCTTGTAGTCGCTGATGACCTGAATGCCTTGCCACATGCGTCTGGGATCGGAGTTGGAGAAGTGTTCCTCTACCTTCAGCTTGTAGCAGTGCTTGGCCTTGATGATGCCCCTCCTCAGGTTAGCCCTGGATATGCTGTAGGCCTGTGCGTCACCTGATCTGAAGGCTGATCTAGTGCACTTATGCTCATTTGCATTGCATATTGACCAAGATCATCTGCAATAACTGGTCCAGTGACAATGTAGCTCTGTACTCTCCTTTTACACTAATTCAGAAATTCAACCATCCGAGAAGCAAAAATTAGGGAAATGCAACACTGTCTGATAAAGTACATGCCATGTTGAATGTAATGAATAACCTGCAGCAGTGGAGCCCAAACACATATCTATGATATCTCTCATACAGTATCTCCATCTGACTCCATCTGAGAGATGACAAATCTTCACGGTTAAATAGCCAGTCAGATAATCAGAAACTTCTGGAAACAAGGATAAATAAATAAAATGCTGTTGTGCTGATGAATAAATACAACTTGTTGGGGTATCATGCCAGTCACACCAGTGTTGCAGGATGAGGGAATATGTCTGCAATCTTATTCTGCAGGAAACTCGATTCTGTGCCATCTGTGTTATTATTGAAGCTCTCAAAGCTAATTGAGATGTACCGCTTTACTTATTATTTCTTGGCAGAAAGCACGAACACCCACTCCTCCTCCAGTAACCTTGATCCTTGAGGATGTGTTCTGCATCTGACCATTGTGTGAGCCATCACTTCAGTTGTTTCACGAGACAGATCAGTTTACTGAGATGCCTGTGTGGCCCAGTCTTTATGAATATTTATATTGTGGGTTTGAATATTGTGATTCCTCAAACCAATCTCTTTGTCTCTCTGCCCGCGTATCAGGAAAATAATATTCCCTCTCCGACTCCATAACTCAAGCTGCTTTATATATTTATGAAGCAGCTTTATATTAGGTAGAGCCAGAGAGAAGTGAGGGACAGGCAAGGAAAGCTCATTTGAGCTTGTTGAAGTAAGACAGCTCTTAACATGTCAGCGGAGTGACCCAGATTCCTGCAGCGATACAATAATCGCTAGTTGGTTTTGATGATGCTCAGTAGGAGTAAATCAGTGTGCCATACGGCATGAGGGAGCCGGCAACAGGTCAACCCTGGGGAACACCAGCAGGAGACTGAAATGCACACAAAATGCTTTTTGGCTGTGAGGACACACTGCAGACACACAAATAGGCGAAAGAGGTTGAGCCTCAATTCTTATTGAAGGAAAAGTCATTCTAAAATAAAATTCACGTGCAATAATGTGCAGCCCAGTATCTCACCTGGTAGAGCGAGCACCATTCATTAAGCTTACTGCAGCAGCACAGGACTGAACCAGGCCCGGGTCCTTTGCTGCATGTCAGCCCCCCTCTCCCCTGTATTTCCTGTTCTTTTCTACTGTCACTTTCAAATTAAGTATAGAAAATGCCAAAAAAGAATCTCACTAGAAGCAGCTCACTTTTACCAGAGGCTTTATATTAAAAGAATAACATTTAGAAGTAACATCTGAAACAAAAGCTGCCCACAGGCTCAGCTACTAATTCAGCATCAGTGGAACAATTCATATTATTTCATTCATTATATAAGATCATAACTTTAAACTTGATTTGAACTCTTTAACTCTTTCCTTTTAAATGTGTTCTGTCAGAATGTCCTTGGATGAGAAAGTTGGTGGTAGCGCAGAGCAGACATGGCTGTGTGAAAGTGTAAAACGTTCCCAAACAAAAGCGAGTGCAAATAATATGAAGTATCAATATTAAATGTAAATCTAATACTCATTCTTCAATTGCCATTCATTAAGATAAAAAAAGTGACGTGCTCAAATAATGGCAGAGCATCTTTTCCAATCCTGCTGTTGCACATGACTGTCTTTAATTTGACCATCTGAAATCAGTGAAAACTTTCCTCACTTTATTGGTAAAGGTCAACAACACAAAATGGGTCTGTCTGGTGTAAATGTTGGTCACGTCTGTATTGTATCTGTAACTGCAGCCTCTTCCCAGTTCAGTGTAACGATGTCCTGGTGGACACGTCATCCGCTCTCAGGAATCTTATGAATGAAACAACGAACTGGGTCAATGGTGTAAGCGTGGAGCCATGAATGTGTCTGGAAACGCCAAGTGGAAGACGGAGGGATGTATAAGACGATCAGCTCATCTCATCTTTTATACATCCCCCCCCCCCCCCCCCCCCCCCCCCCGCGCCTTTGTGGGATCGGGGCTGAGTCAGAGCCCTGTTTGAAGTCTTCTAACCTCATTAGGAATCGGTTTGCTGATGGGGTGGGGGTGGTGGGGGGTCTCATCTTCTGCACATCTTTGAGGAGTAAGAGCCCAAAGGAGGAGGTTTGGATGCCTCTTTGATGTTCGCATCAAGGGATAGTGCGCTTCTCGCCAGCAGAACGGTCCATTGTAGCTGTGAATCCATCTCTTCCAAACTCTTTCACTCACGCAAAGCATTTGACGTCTCCAAGCGAGGCCACCTTCATGAAAATCCACAGATAAAAGTCGACGACGTTTTTATTGTCTGTGACTCTCTTCACCCTAATTTCCCATTGATCGACCCCTCCAGTTAGTGATTTTTCCAGGTGGGGGTTCTTTGATTCGTGTGATTACAGCTGAGAGCGCGCTGCCTGCATCTGACGTTTCAACCAAGAGACAGACAATTTCTTGCAACTGGCAATCAGCCTGCCATGACCACACAGAAGTCATGTTTGATAGTTGTGGAGGAGCCTGAAGAGTTCTACTCCCTCACAAACATCACATGGTATGAAAACACAGTGTGATGTTTAGCTACAGTATTTGAATTATTGATCACCCTGAGGAAACAAGTGACTGCGACAAGAGACAGCAACAAAGAAAACTTGTCAAAAGTATGAAAATGCAACAAAAAAGGTCAACAAACGGATAAACCCAAAAAAATGACTCTAATGAGAGTTTGCACCAGGAATTTGACTCTGCATGTCCACATGTGTTGGGGACTGGGAAGGGAAGAAGGGACAGAAAAAGAGGGATGGATTTCTAGTTTTTATGATGAAGGGAGGTTATAATGTTTGGAGGAGCAGGGTAGGGTCGTTTAACTTCCCATCTGACATTTATTGGACTCATACCTTGTGAGATTTATCATCAAGTGAAATAAAGATCAAAAAAGATACATTAAAAAGTCGCTATATCAGCTGTGAGACCCTTTTAGAAAAAAATCAAGGGTAGGATCCAAAGACGAGATTAATGACACAGGGGATTGTCTTTTTTTATTTATTTTTTTAAATAATTGACACATAAGATTCAGCCACTAATCATTTCCATACAGCCTCTTAATCAGGTGACACGTATTAGTGCATCGGTGTGACTTTGTCTTGCCTAAACGGTGTTATGTGCTACAGTGACGGCACGCTCTCTGACAGCAGGGGCTTTGCGTCTTGCTGTGACTAGGAGCGTGTGCAGGACAGAATTTACATCCTGCTTTCCGTCAAAGTCACGGCCCTCTGAGGGAAAATCTTTAAAGGGATAATATATTCTCTTTATGTTCAGACAAAGAATAGCTGTTTGTGCAGGAAATTGCTTGTCCATGCACTGCAGCATCTTTAAGATGAATGCAGAGGGTGATAGCGGTGATCACGGAGCAATGGTTTGTTTGACCTTGGAAATCCATTAATTCTTCAAGGCAACATACCATTTTATAGTGGCGTTACCTTTAATTTATTCGGTTTATTGCTTTGCTTCGGTGTCCCTGAATGAGTAATAATAGCTGTTGACATTATCTCAAAGAAGTAAATCAGTTAAAAACTGTTCCTGCATGTGGATGACGTCACATTGACAATAATCCCTCCAAGGTTTTTTCATGTCATCACCTACTCAGGTATTCTCTCCACGGCCCGCAGACTGTACATCATTTCAAACTGAGCTTTAGTTTCTGTGGGAAGGATTACCCTTTTCACAGTAATTATCATAGCAAATGTCGCAGAGCTCGACTGCTATTCAGAATCAATTTCTACATTAGAGAAGATAATCCAAGATATTAATCTGTCATGTTCTGTCAGCAGGCTACAAGATACCTGAAGGAAAGCAAGTGACACCTTAATGATGGTCTCAGGTGCTGGCACTCTATCATCCCTCCATTCACTCATCCATCTGCAAGTTAATCACTATTAACATGAACAAAATATGTAACTTTACTCAAGTAATTATTCACAAATTCATCCTGCGTGGAGGTTGTGAAAAACTGAAAGGCAAGCTACCTGGGGAGGTGTGATTTCAGTGGGCTTGTTAGTTCTGATGTGTGAAAATACGAACATAGTGTAAAATGTGTTCATTCCTGTTTTAAAGACTGTATTGGCATCAGTAACGTGGCAAATCAACCTTTCTCAATGGCAGACAGTACTAGTGTTTGAACAAACCACACCGACGGATACATAATTGATTACAGGCACCATCTTTAAAGTGAATGTAGTCCCTGAGGGCAGGTCATTCTTTATTTATGCTTTTTCTGTAGTTCAAAGGCCCTCGTGGCCTTTGTATGGAAATATGGTGCCATGCTATTTTTAAAGGAGTCATTCATTCATGAATTCAGATTCATGTGTACAGATCTATATACATATTTTCACGTCATTTACTGCAAATTGTCTCTTGCCAAAACAAAACGCTATCTCACTGATTGCCAGCAGGAAAAGCTAGAAGCATCCAGAACAGGTGAAGGTTCAGTCAGATCCTACTTTTGTTCTGCCTCTGAATCTAATCCACATGTTCACTGGAGGAGAGCATGAGGGATGGACACATGCAGCCACCTCTATTGAGCTTGTTGAAGCATTGCAACTTTGACCTTCACGTATTCATCTTACAGACCACTCTAATTATACTGTGTTCCTTTGTGCCATCCTCTTAGCCTGTCATTGCCTGTCTTGTGAACGGCAGGCTTTGAGGCGCAGGAACTCTTTTCTATAAAGGTCACACTGGACACTTTAGTGACACACAAGTATTGAGTGAAAAAATGAGGTTTTAGTTCCTGAGTGAGAGGTGTTCACTTGTCTGGCAGTCTGACAGTGGAAAAGTGAAAAATCTGTTGGGTTTGAAGTCTTTTTTTAGCCACCCTGGCAAATGCTGTCGTTGTTTCTGGTCATCACTTTGGTCTAGACTGAAATACTTCAGTAGCTGAGGATGGATTGCTACGAAATTTCATACACACATCCTCAGAGGATGAATCCTGTAGACTTTAGCAAAACCACGACTGTCCCTTTAGTGCCGCCATAAGGTTGACATTTTTGGTTTACAGTAAAATGTCTCAATGGATTGATTCAGATGAAATTTGGGACAGAAATTTGGTACAAACATGTCCCCTTCAGGATGAATTGTAATAACTCTGGTGGTCCCTTCACTTTTCACATACCTTTTTATTTGTCCTATACTTTGGTTTATGACTGAACCTGAGAAGCTAATGATATTCCATTCAGCCTCACGTGTACTTTGTGTTTAGCGCTATTAAGCAAATGTTAGTGTGCTAACATGCAAAATCAAGAGGGTGAACCACATACTGTGGACATGGTCACCGTGACTTCACCCACTGCTGTTTTGAAGCCTTGAGTTTGGTTTCATGGGCGTCGCCATCTTGGTTTTCTGGAGTTGATATTTGTTTTGCTTACCTGTCTGCAAACTGTGTCAACAACTGTGTATACAGGAAATACGTTATTTAATGTGTGAGTCTCATACTGGTACTTTCATCAGTTATACATAATACATACATAACTTTCAGTAAACCTGTCACTGTTGTGTAGGTGAAATCTATGAGCCGCAATTATGAGATACAATTATAAGATAAGACAAGGATCACAGCTACAGCAGCCACGGGCCATTTTTTGTGAAGCTAATTTTCATGAATTACTATTGCAAACACTGTGTTTGACCTCACCAGATGTGATCGCTTCATTGTCATTCTGATCATGGCTGATGAGTATGTGTGGGAGGACAAATGCATCTCTGCTTGATGATTGGGGGGGGGGGGGGGGGGGGGGGGGGGGTGTCCGTGTGTGGGATGCAGAATATATGATAATGGGGTATATTTTAGAAATTAAATCATGTAAATGTATGATGTGATGGCCCACCTACACATGCATCCCCATTGTACAACAATACAATAATTTAACTTGTCATAACAATCTCATGTGTGTCATATTTCTGCGATCGGAGCCTGGGAGCATCATTCCACCCGGGCTTGTGCTCAAATGATTTCAGCTCCATTTTAAAGCCACCAGCAGATACGCTTTACACCCACATTGGTTTCAAGCACGGCGGAGGCGGACAGCCTGACTGCATCAGCTAATTATTCTAAACAAATAGCAACTGGCACACATGCTAGGACCTGCTCACTTTCACGATGACATATTGTGGTGGAGGTCTTGTAGCATGTGGTGGCCATTAATGGCATTGCTGCGATGGGACAGGTGTGAGAGCCAGTGCCAAGGACAAAATGAGTCACAGAGACATCATCATCACTGGATGTCATTAGATGCTATGAGGTGAATTGGATGCTTTATATCTGTTTTCCGTGCCAGCTCATTTTCTTATGATCTTTGTGAAATTTAACAACAGATGCTTGACTGTAGTCTCCTCAAAACGAACCCCCTAATACCACACAATACAATTTGATGCGATCCTATGTAACTAAATAGTTTACTTAAGGGAATTGTCACAGATTCCTGGTGAGAAAACTTCAAGTACAACCATCAACTGGGGATTTTTTTAGTGAAGTGATGCCTCAAAGCCCCAATTCATCAATCACACAACTGCCTCACAGAAAACAGTCATATCAGCCATCACGGGCCAAGTGAGGCAGCACAGGCTGTTCCACAGGGGGGTTTACAGAGAAATGCCATCAACGGTGAGCTGGATCCACTGAAGCGTTGAGTCCAGCTGCTGTGCAGCACTTCTGCCTGGAAGTAGATCAGAGGAGCCACACAGTCAAGAGATTACCAATGTCTTGAATTAGGAGGGATATTTAAAAAGGGACTGGGAGAAAATAAGAAGATTTGGTGGGAGGACTTTGATTTGACTTTAAATGTTCTTTTCTAAAAAACCTGCTCATGGCTAATGCACAGTGCACACAGTTTGGGTTGAATTTAGAATTAGCTGACACTGAGCTGCTAACCTGCACTCTTTCTGCAGTAGTGAGGTTTGGTATGTGATGCTGAACTATTAGAGGTAAAAATGGTGACCTACTGGGTGTGAGACTTTATTACATCATTACACCTGATTATGATGAATTAATATCATAAATGTCTTTGAAAGACGAAATTATATACAGTACTGTGCAAAAGAAATGCTGCAAAGTAAGAATGCTTTTGAACATATATAATTCAATTGGTTATTTTTGCAAAGTGCAAAATGCAAAGTGAGCCAACAGAAGAAAACATAAATCAATTCGTCAATTTGGTGTGACCACCCTTGTATAAAAAATTACAACAAATACCAACAGTTAAGAAAGAGAGCATACTGAATTTGCCAACCTAAAATCTCCAATAGGGAGACCTGGTCCCCTTTAGTGATGAGTCAAGATGTTGGGACCATTAGTCGGGCCCTGCTGGAGGATCTCACACAGCGGTCAGGCTCACAGGGAGCCAGCACATCACAGGTACAGGCAGGGGCCTCACCATGCATAAAGTTACCAGGCTGTAAAAACAAGCAATAAAAATTTTAAATGAATTCTAAAACTCACAGATAACCAGTGAAGGGCAGCAAGAATCGATGTAATACGGTCGCTTTGTATGTGTGAAAAGCCTGGCAGCAGCAGGAAGTGTCAACTGCAGCCTTTGGATGTTTTGCCCGCTGATTCCAGAATAAAGTGTGTTGCAGTAGTCAAGTCTGGAGGAGATAAAAGTGTGGAGGACGTACACGATGATATTTGCTGACTTCATAGGCCAACAGCTGCTTTATTGCAGGAGCTTTATGAGTTGTTGAGGTTGCATGAACATGAAATATAGTCAGCATGGACTGCTTGATGCTGTTAACTGTCTTAAAATCCTTCTCGGTTATGTGGTTGATCGTAACTTTCGATGTTCAAGGACCGATATTTGTTTATTTTTTTCAACCCAGCAAAACTATGTCGTGTAACAAATCAGATACTCACTTCAACTTTGCTGTAAGTCAAATGGAAATGAGAGACAAGTGGTGTGTAGCTCTCTGATGATGCAAGATGATGATGATTCACAAATGTCTGAAATCTCAGCTAACAGCTCGCTATGGCGCTATGAGTGTCTATAATGTAAGGTAGAGTGAATAACTACATTATTAATAATACTGGACACAGTTCCACTTCAGAACAGTTCTGATTTGTTGAAGTTACATCCAGTATCACACAGTCTCTGGCCTACACTGCATTTTGCCTTAATATTGCACCATCAGCTTACTTTATAAAACAGGGCGAAAGCTACAGGAATTGAGTTTCAGGGAACAAAAGCACAAAACTGAATGATTTCTTTAGAGATAAAACCTTCTTGTCGTCTGACATCAGTGCCGGTATATAAGTGGGTCGATACGTGGCAGAGTTCATGGGTGCATTAACGTCTGCAAAATCATTTAATTTATGCTGGATAATCAATGTTTTGACATTTGAATGAAGGATATGCGGAGCATTGTGATATAACACTTTACCTTTGTTTATGTATAATCAATAAGAGTCTCTGCTTCTATATTCTCTGCCACCTCCTCTCTCTGAGGGTTTGTTCGCAGCAGACAGGCTATTGATTGGCCCCCATTCATTATCCTGTTGTCTCGCTGCAAAACACTTCTGTCTATTGTAATCTGAGGAGAACCATAGTGCTGCTACTCCTACTGCTACATGAAAGCCCCACAATATATACGGCATGTGTTTGTATGAGCGACTACAATGTAATATGACATCATAGCCATGAAAATAGATGGCCATAAATCTTCAAGGACACTAAATACAATAATGGACATGACATGCAAGCGGGTACACACACATTTTATATGCACATCTTTGGACACATGCATCTTTTTACAGACATTTGAGTCAAACTGAGACTTGGACAGGCTCGATGTTAAAAAGAAGGAGAAAGAAAGAGTGACAGATTATCTGCTAATGACATTTGGCACACTTCAGTGTGTGTCCAGCAGCTTGCTCAGCAAAATTGTCTCGGTTGGAAGTAGACGTGTGTGTGTGTGTGTGTGTGTGTGTGTGTGTGTGTGTGTGTGTGTGTGTGTGTGTGTGTGTGTGTGAGTTAGAGAAAGTAGTGGATAGGATGGGGCTGAGGGTGTGAAGGGGAGTACACTATCTCAAGGACAAGGTCAGTGAGGAAGGGACAGCAGGAAGAGGGGGAGTTTAGAGGAACAAACTGAGCAAAGTGGCTTGCGATGCCCTTAACATGAATGCTATTCATGCACATCAACATACATCTGCAGTCCCATAATGCAGCCCATCGGGCTCATGCTTAAAGCTAAGACACCATCCTGATAGGTGCAACGTCAGAACTTTACTGCACTGATGCTGTGACAGCCCGCAGCTACACAGGAGCCAGCTTAGCTCTCATATGCCATTTTTTCAGGTGTGGTCAGTGATAGAGCGCCAGATTTTTCATCTGCATTCATTACTTCCCCTTTTCCAGCTTTTGCATTGACTCTCGCTTTCTGTCTCATTTGCCACCTTGGCTTTCATTTCTTTCCCCCTCCTTCATCACAGTCTGGTGGAGGTGGTAATCAGCACAAGCAGAGGAAGGCGTCGCTGAGACAAATGAAAGGGAGACTCCTGCTGTAGCTGCCCGCTTCACACTTCTAATGAGCCCAGACACACACGCACACACACACACACACAGTACATACAGGGTGTTAAAGCAATGGTGAGTTAGCAATGGTGGCATCTAAAGCACAGTTTTGTATTCATTTTTGAATGCGGCTAAAAACTTCAAGACTGCATAGTTTGTGGTGCATGTGATTATTTTGTCAGTCTTGGATGAAGGCAGGAAATGGGCAGTAAACAGAGGGGAGTGGAGGCTGAATGTGCCAGTCTGTGTTTACACTGCAGGGCACTGACAGTTGATGCCCTGCGGCGCCTGCAGATCAATACAGACCAGCAGCTTACTTGAGAAGTGGTGAACTGACAAGCCAAAGCTCAGCTTACCCCAAGGATGTTGTGCTTCTCTGCTGCAGCTTGTCCGAAACATTGATAATTACTGTTGACTCACGTCGACTGGCCACCTGTGTGCATTTCTGCTTAAGAATTGCAACAGTTACACAGTTTTCATTCAGTGAATTAATGTATCAGTCTGTTCAGTCTTCACAAAGAATGTGCTGAACTTGGGAATGTGTTGCATAAGTTGAATTTATGCTTTTTTCCAACAGGTATACCTGAATGCAAATCCATTAAACCGATCAACCCAACGACAATATACTGACATTCGTTCGCAGGGTAACAAGATCATCATCAAAAAACATAAAGTGTGATATTTTTGGACCGTGTTTCCTTCAGTTTCCCTCTGACTGCGGCCAAAGCTTTGGGACAGAGCAAGAGGGGACCTGCTGATACATGAACTTGTTTATGCACTGAATCTTATAATAGGATGCCCATGGCTGCTCCTACAATGCAAATCTAATTGTATTGCAGTGGTTCAATGAATTTTGCAACCACCCTGTGGCTTCAGGAGGACAGTGACTACAGGAGTGGTCACAGGCAGAAAGGACTCCTTGCACTGTGACAAATTCAGCCACCCTCACTGCAGGAGAGAAAGGTTTTCTTCCTGCTGACACAGCTGCAGTGCTCATACTATCCATCACCCTGCTATACTTTTTTTAAAAGCTGCAATATGCAGTTTTGCAGTTTTATCTTTTAAAGTAAAAATTGTTGGAATTATCATTCATTATCAACCTGTGTTAGAGACGTTTATGTGGTCATTTATAGCAGACGCTGATTATCACATGCTGAAAAATAAAGTACAAAGGAATTTTTCTTGTACGAATCCTGCAAGACGCTCGCAGAAAGCCTTGTATGACTTTGTACAGTATTTGATCTCAAGTGTACCAGTGTTTATTTTGTAAGGTGAAAATAAATTAGCTGTCATGTGCAGTAGAAACTGTCGACCACACTCTATATCTCTGAGTAAATCCTTACTTTTTTCTAAATTTAGCTTTTCAATGACAATCAAACAATGCAGTGTGGGCGAAATCAGCTTTAAGGTGCATTCAAGCAACAATAGCAAGTATCAGCAACAAAAACATGCAGCAGGCAGGTCCACATTGTCACTGTGTTCTTAAAGGAGATTTTTGTGTTTGCCATCTGCTTCTGCAACAGCTTGACGCACACCAGTGTGAATGATGTTGGAGGTTGTCGTAGAGACTGAAGCATCAGTTTTAGTGTTGTGCAGATGACGAGAGTTGGTAATCCGATAGTATCAGATCCTCAGTAGACATTCATTGCTTGCAAGCAAGAGCCATGATCAGACATGACCAAACAGATGCAGCCTCTCCTCAGCTCTTATAGTACTTTAAAAACAACATACACTCTAACTGCAGAAGAACTGGATGCACACGCTCTCACTCAAAATGTCTTGACCTTTACGTCCTGAGTTATGACATTTTCTTGGCTCAAGAACACAGTTCTTCTCTTAGCCTTCATACATTAAATCATCTAGAAAGTATATAATTAATTTCTTCAGAGCAGGCTAAACTCTTCTATAAATGAGCCTTCTTGTCTAAATAAATGAGCCTCTGGAAAATACACCAGAATTGGAATTAGGTTTATTGTCAACTAAGTGTTCACATTAGAGGGGATTTGCATTCGTATATTGGTGCATAATCAAGAAACATAGATATAGAAAAGATATTTACAATACAGAATCAGAAAATATAATAATTCAAATATATATACAATATTCAATTTTCAAATGAAAGATCTGTACAGTTTGTGCAGGAGAACTACAAAGAGGGGTGCAGAGAGCATGGATAAAGCAATAGAAGGTACCCATACAATCAGAACTGTTTCCATATGAACTTTGAAGGGTGACAAGAACAAGACGTTGCAGCCTGAAAGCAAGCTATAAAGTTATTGCGGCTTTAACCTTTAGTTTTATCTAATGCTGACCTTTGTCATTTTAGGGACGTGTCTCACGTCACTCCCACCCACTGTCCCACAGATGCGTGTGAACCTTTGACCCAAGTTGTTGAACCCATCAGTCCAGAATTACCTCAGTTCAGCTGAACACCCAGCAGAGAGGAACAAGCCCCGGCTGTGATGGCAGGATCTTATCTCCTCCTCTGCACTTTCCTGGCAGGCCGTTAAGGGGTTGTTTAAGTCTTTGAGGTTGACTGGAGCATCCTTCTCTTTCTTTAAGCACCTTAACCCTTTAACCTCCTCACCAAGAAAAAAGCAATGAAAAAATATATTCTTTATATATTTTATTTCCTTGGGGCACTAATTACAAAAATCAATGTTTTTTTTATGAACAGACCCCACATTTTTTGAAATATTGGCCTCTACCAAACGGTTGAGATGTCGTAAGTAAAACATGTTTTCAATAAGATATAGTGAGTCAAAATGTGCTCTACCATGTGGGTGAGCAGAAGGTTAAATTAACCCACTTTCTTGCCATCATCTTCATCATTTTAGCCAGCCTCCTCGTGGAAGGCTCCTCTGTGTATGGTTTAGCATGCATATCCAGCATGACACAGTAGAAATGTTAGGTGTTTAAAAAATCCAGGCTCAGCATTTCATTTCAGAGCACTTTAAAATTACAGTGCTGTGACATTTATTATTCCCTTTCCCTTTGATGTGTGAAGTGCTCTGATTCTCAAGAACACACTTTCAGCATGAATACCAATTAATGGTTTCCCACAGTGTTGACATAGCTCAAAAGCAAGCTATTTAGCTTGACCTTAATTTTCACAGTTTGTTTGAGTGAGGCATTTTTTTCCCACCAAGCTGTGAATATGCTTTCATTAAATTGCTTTAGAAGTAATCCATCAAAGGTCTTTTTCATGCCCCTAGAGGCTGTCATTTTAACCAAATGCCTCTCTAATGGAATTCCTGATAGGTATTTTTTTGATTAGTGAGAAGCATTGTCTTTGTAAATTCATTGTTGGCTTTTTCTCTAGAGCACTTAAATCCACCTGCAGTGTAGGATATCACATGACAAGGTAAGTAAACATGTGTAGCATATTATGTATATATGATGTAAGTAAATGTCAAAAGTGTTTGTAAAAAAAATGCTTGGCTCATGATCATTTCCAGTACGCAGGCCCTCACAGATCATTAGTCAACTTATTTATTAACAGATTTTAGCTACAAGCCATCATCAGCGTAAGCAGAACCAGCAGAGATGACAAGTTATATAGACGTGGTCCAAACACCAATCAGTAAAGAGGACACGTAACTGCATAATAGGATCCACCTGTGAATGAACCACCCAGATATGGACTCTCCAGATGAAGGAGGTGTGATGACTAGTATAATAAGCTGTAAGATAATGATTATATGACTGGATGCCCACAACAGGAAACATAAAGCAAGAAATAATTCAGATTAGTACATGAAGATAGACAAGAGCACCAAAACATTCTAAAGAAATATCCATCATACACTGTCCTCGATTGAGGAAAAACTATAATTTACCACTAATAAAATTTGTAGTCAATCTTCTGAGTTGATGGAAAAAAAAAAAAATCTCTGAAAAAAAAAAAGAGCTGTCAAGATCTGTAACGGCCAAAATAATTTACAATTTGTTACAAAAAGATTTATTTATCTCTAGCAAATTGAGAAATCACAAATGCATTGGCTGTAACTCTACAGTGACCCAAGTTTGGTTGTGTTTACTTAAAGGAATAGTTTGACATTTTGGGATTCACGCCAATTTGTCTGACTGATACCACTCCAATGGCTGTACAGTAATATGAAACTAGTGCCACCACCCAGTTAGCTTAGCGTAGCTCAATGACTGGAAACAGTGAGAAACAGCTAGCTTGGGCACATCCACATTTGCACTGTAGCAATGTGCTTACCAGCATCGACATGGACAGACAAGACTGAGGAACCCACACGCTCGACTCAAATAAAGTCAAAGAAACTTTAATCAAAAGGCAAAACAGGAACCAAGACAAAAACCCTAAAACTAACAAAAGGCGACTCCGTGAAAAAACACAGGAGTGATCTAACAAACCAAAATCAAAACGTAACAGAAAAACTCAGGCCAGAAAGGGCACTCAAAAACACAATACCAAGTAGCAACAAAAAATGACTAGGTAGACTAATATCAAAGTAAACAACAAAAGGAGCAAGACAAGGCTTGAAACAAAGTACTCAACTGAAAATAACCAAACCTCCCAAAACGGTACTCCGAACATCAAATTCATGAACCAGAAATCACAGGAAGGCAAGACAATGGACATGACGAACTGGCACAGGACAGAGGGAGACACAGACAATAAATACACAAGGTAATGGGGAACAGGTGGAAACAATCAGGGAGGAGCCAGACAATCAGACGACAGGAAGTAAAGTTAACTGAAATGAGGAAACACATGATACTACAAAATAAAACCGGAAATGACAAGACAACATGAGACGAGACAAAAACGGAACTTGACAAAAGTTACTGTTGTAATGTATAGCAATAATGTATTTCACACTGTGCCAGTGGAATATCTGTGCAGGATGCGTGGGAGGGTGAGAGTGGCAGCTAGAGCAACAGGGAGATGACAGACTGTGATGGCTCAGTCAGTCAGTTCATTTAATTTCACTTTTCTCCTGGCATATGAAATACAATAATTCATATTTCACCGTCAAAGCTTTCCACGTGGCATGTTTAACAAGGAATGCAATGAAAACTTGACGACAATGCATTGATTGACCATTTTAACATTTAAACAATGAGAACGAATGAATTCTCCCAGCTAATGGGCAACATTTGACTCTTAAGGAAGGACAATTAGAGCTGTGGTCACCATGGGAGCCACAAGTTTAATTTGTTTGTGTCCTACTTTTCAGCCTCGTCTGCTGCTCGCCCTGCTGTGTATCTGGGAGTTAAAAAAAAAAAGCAGCATTGATTGCCATCTCCAGCACAGTTTTTAAGACAACCTAAGACAGATTTCTGAGAGTCGTCTTCCTCTCTGACTTTAAAATCCCACATAGAAGCTGCACGCTCGTCGGTTGTCTTGCATTTAAATGAGGTGTGTGACAATCGTGGCAAAGTCCAGACTAGGTAGGGATTAATAATGACGGTGTGAGTCAGCACTCAGCGCTGACGTTTGCTGAGGCTTTTAACAAATTCAGTTTCCGTCGAAGACATCATTTGACAATGATTGCTCTGGAGGTGAAGTGCTTTGTTAGTGCTGGACCTTGACAGTTGTGAGCTTTTATGGCAGTCACATGATGAAAGTAAAACTGGCTAATGTACAGGAGAGCTTTGAAATTTACCGTTTACCTCACCTTTAAGTCACATGCCTCATGTTCGTTGCGATTTATTGACTGAATCTCTGAATTCCTTTTCAACCTCCCCCAAGTGTGAAAACTAAAACAACATTTTCTTCAAATTCTCATTGTTTCCAGTGAGCTACAGACAAGAAGACTGAATGTTAAGCTGCTGCAGCTGTTGTAAGATTCATATGATTAGGCAGCCGAGTGTCTGTGCTATGCCAAGGCAAGAGTAGTATTCAGAGACACTTCAAAGACATCTAAGGTCGGGGATAGAGAACGGTGTCACCCGTCACAGATGATTTATAACAGCACAGCCTGATACTAATGCCTAATGATTGGTAGAAACGTCAGATAACATTAGCTCCCATAGGAACGCTCACCCAACATTTGGCACTACATAATGCATGTGTGTCCTGCTCTGCATGCATAACATGTTGGGAAACTGTTAGCATAGCGTCTCTACACAAACGGCAGCTGCATGAATTACTGGATGCTGTGATTGACAGTTTATTGTTCTGACATCACAGTTTGCTGCTTGTATTTCCTGATAAGATCCTGACCACCGTGCTGGATTTAGAGCTCAGCTGACAGGCTGATTATGACGCTGCCGGCACCAGACATGTTTCTGTCCCTTAATTTATCCGAGGCGTGTAAATCAGCGCTACACTACAAGGTGCCTGAGCCAGTTGAGCGTGCAGCCCAGGGCCAAAATGGCTCAAGAGGTTCTCTCTAAAGTGCGTCTCAGTGCTACAAAACGGTGATGTACCCTCACTGCCTCACCTCATACACACTATCCCCAGGTGTCTTGCCCTGTCATCTCACATTTTGCCTGCCTCCATGAAGCTGGACTAGGTTAAACCTCAGGTGGATTGATGGGAATTTGTGTGGTCGTGCAAAAAGGGTCTTGGAAAGCAGTTTAGATAATTGATTGTCCGTGTTTCTGTCATCGCATCCCTCAGGTGGAGCAAATCTCTGACAGCTCTCCCGGAGATACGAGAACACTTTGAAAATGCTTGCTGCCTCTAAAAGAGCACGCGAAGAGTATCATGCTGGAGGAGAGGGGATGAAACCCTCCAGACAGGCTGCACTTTTGTGTTGTCCTCTCACCATGGAGTTGCAACAAAGCATGCATAATTCATCAAATGAAAACAGTCTTAATGTGGAGCAGCAGGCAGACAAACACTGGGTAGTAATTGACTGGTAAAACATACAAATCCCACTCACCGGGGGCTGGAACTCATGGGGACTGCTTAGCATGAAATGACTGTTCGTCATATCTGATGCCCCCTCCCCAGCTACTTCACAGGCAACTAAGCATCTGCATTAACAGTCACTGGTATGTTGTGGGAAGGAGGCTGGCTTGGATTAGAATTCAGCAGAGGTGCTTAAGCAGACCTCCTGATGGTAACACATTAAAGCTGCTGCATCTCTGTTTACGTGTGTGAGGATTAAGGGGGTTAAAGACCGAATTAATCAACTTCTAGTCAGGTTTTTTTTTTTACTTCTTCCTTTCGGGTCATCTCAGGATATTTCAGCATGTTTGGTTCTGTTCTTCTTGAATCATCTTACTCAGGTCAAATCGGTGATTTCCAAATTTCATTCAGATCAACTTTCAAACAGCTTTGCCCCCATTTGCCACTTTCTCTCTCGGTTAGAGAATCTCAGCTGCTTGGCATCCTCGCAGTCCCTTTGATTGCTTTTTTTCCTGGGGGAGGCATGTGACGGCAGAGATTCAATGGTGCAGACAAATATGTGTAATTTCACCCACATTCCCGCTCCCACCTGTTGGCGATGTTGAAATCCAGGGGAAATGTATTCAGCATGCACTGCTGTTTTCACCATTGGCCTCGTGAACAAGAATGGCAGCAAAGCATGTGAATAAACTGTGTGCCAAAATGCTAATAAAAGTATAATAAACACATTTCTTGTTACAATATATGACAATTACAAGCACGTATAGTAAACAAGTTACGGTCTGTTTAAGAATATTCATAACAGTTTCCTATAGTTGTTTATAAAATCATTACAAATTCATTTATTGGGTCTTACCAACTTACCTATATCAAGTCATTGTTAAACCTTTACTAAGCCTTTTAGGTTAATACATACTGTATTATGCATGTATTAGCATGTCTATCAGTAGTCAGCTGTGTCTTTTATAGCTAAGGGATCTAAAGGAAGAACAATGCTTTGTTGAGATGTGTCTGCTACTTGAACTCTGAAGCGTTTATGTGGCTCTAATCTGAGGTGCTGTTATTTATAGTTTCTGAGGTTGGTGACTCTAATGAACTTATCCTCTGCAGCAGAGGAAGAAGAGGGAGAGGGAGTTTCATTATTATTTTTTTCCCCATACTCTGTGCTCTAAATATCTCTGTTTTAAATGTATGTTTCCTGATTATGCACCAATATACCAAAGCAAGTTATTTGTGATGTGAAAACTTGGCAACAAACTTGTGTCTGATTCTGATATACAATGCCCTGCTGGAACACGAATCTCGACATCAGAGGTGATGAGTTAGCATGACTTACAGTCAGAGCGGACAAAGTTAAGTCGGTTGAAAATCATGGAATTTCCCTCTAAAGGGCCTTAATCTCTCAGTGATGAAACCATCAATCACGGATTCAAAGGCAGCAGGGAAGGTGGGAACTGGAGGGTGTAACCTCTGACTGAAGTCTCATTGTTGCTACGGATACACAGGTTGATGGATGACCTTGGAGTGATGGCATCCTTCCCCCCCCCTGCCAGCCTTTTCAAAAGCATTTAATTACATTTAACCACAGTTAATGCCATTACGTCCCATCCTATTGCAAAGTAGCCGTACGTCTGATGACCTTTAACGAAGCGGCACAGAGGGAATACATGATGACCTCCTGCAGATGAAGTCACAGCCTGGCGGGATATACAGAGGAGGCATAAAACATTTAATCGTATGAATTTATCATTACCTATAGCTCACAGAGGCTCAGGATCAACAATTCTTCCCTTTTGGTAAGATAAGTCAGTTTTACACTGTTGAGTATAAAGAAAGGTTCCTAAAGGAGTCAAGCTCAATAATGGCTCTGCAGAGAAAAAGAAAAAGAAAACACGGATGAAAAACCACCCAGTGAATGATAAATGGTGGAGAGCAGAAGGTTGTCAACGAATCAGCTGAAAAAACAAAACAAATGTTTAGAAAGTGGACTTTTTGTCCATATTAATTATGTTTTTGCTCTATAATAATCCCTTATGGTTATAAATTACTCCATCAGCCAAGATAAAAATCCATTTCTCTTGATTACAATCAGGATTTGATGAATTATTTCTTGCTTTGTGCTTTACATCCTTTCTGCAGTAACAATGATAAGATCTCCTGTATGGAGATATTAAATAAAAAACAGATTCTATCAAGGATATCGTTAAACTGTGGGTGCCATTTTACCAGCGTGAGGCCGTAAAGTGAAAACATGCTTCATCTCAGGATGCAGCTGCTCTTTTACTCCTTCAGTGGAACATTGTTGACCCGATGACTCTGGTGAGATGTTCACCACACAATTACACATTTACTACTGTTCTACATTGTGCTCTATGCAATGCAAAACATTGTATATTTATATACAAAGCATGAAAACTGATTGTTTGTTGTTGATTTTGTTGAGGTAGACGCAGTGTTACATGACGTGCACCTTAATGGATACACACACGTACATAGGTCTCATCAAACTTAAGTCCCATTATATGACCCGGTGCTGGACTGTGTCTAACTTTTCCTGCCTGTGTAACCTTTACTGTGTCATTATTGATCGATGGCTATTTGTATGCGAGGCGCTAGCAGGCATTCAGACAGCACACGCCTGACTTCAATCCCACTCACTCAGGTACAACATGGCAAGTGGCTGTCGTCATGGAAAATCATCAAGGACTGCAGAGAAACACGTTGTACAATGTCGTGTCGCTCCTGTTACACAAGTTACATGGTTCAGATTTACACTTTTTGCTTATTTATCTAAGTTGAGATGAGACGATGATAGTGTGTTTAATAAAAGCTGTAGTGTGAAATGGCAAAAAGAACACAAGTGGTGTTGACAGTTAATGATAAGAATGACTTTAGCATTAAACCTGTTGTGTGTTTTCTCCTCCTCAGTCTCCCCCTGCAGTGTAAAGTGTTTTAAACAACAGCCCTCAAACAGAAGTGTGTACTGTTATTTCCAAAAGCACAGATTAGAGTTCATGAATGTTCTCTGATTTGATGTCTTCTGCTGCACGTTTACAGTGGTTGGTGTTGCACCATTATGGTTTGAACACTAGATGGCACATGAGGTTAAATAATTAACCTTGCAGCCAAAAATGACTATGAATGAATGCATATGATGACTTTCCAGGATTTCTCACAGTGATGTATCAGCTCCCTTTGATTGTTTGAAGTCTAAGAATTTCACATATTTTTAAATGCTGAATGCAGCAGACACTTCAAACATTAAAACCCGTCTCTCTGATAGACCGCTCTGCTTTGAACAGCTTTCCTTGATCTCGTCACCTTGGAGACAAACTACGTGACAGAAAACACATAATAGCTTCATCGCAGTGACAGAAGTGTCAGTCAAGACATGAATGAATGGGATATCTCAAATCACTTCACACAACACACGCTGTTCGAATGGGCACATGTGAATATTGCGCAAATGCACGCAGCATATAGTGTTAACAGAAATATTAAGAAAAATTAACAAACTTGCTAATTTGGCCAGGTCAGAAACTGGACTGTGACCACTTAAGACCAAACAAAAACTTTCCACATGGCTTGCTAAGTCAGTGCAATTGGTTTAAACATGAAACAAAAGGTTTTCGTGTGAGATTAGAGAAGAGATTTCAAAAACAACATCATTTTTGCTGTGTTCACAGATGAGATTTCAGTCATATGGCGACTGTATTGTGACCGCTCCACTTTCTGAGTTGTTAAACTCTTCTAATAAGGTTTATGTAATTTAGAAAAGCTGGCTTGGATCGGATCATTTTAGGGCTTTAATGGATCAGTTAGCATGCAAGGACTAAGCTGCTGGAATATTCCCTCAATATTTTCTGTATTAGTGCCAGTCGGGGGCCCTTTTTAATACAAACACAGGGTGCAGGCCATAATAAGGTGCTGAAAATGATGTGGACGCTTACATTTGAGAGTAAAGTCACAGGCATGTATGCAGTTGTTTAATGAAACACAATAAAAAATGACTGCATGTTCAGCACGTAAATATCAGCCGTCTCTGATGGAGGCAGGTCTGACGTTCATGTGTTGTGTTTTCCTCAGGGTGGAGAAGATTTCCAATCAGTTTCCTTCAGGACAAACTGGTGCCTCAGATAGTGAAGACATAACTTTCTTTTCTGTTCTCTTTAGATAAGATGAAGATATCTGTACTCAGACTATAGTGGTTCCCAACTGGGTGGTCAGGACACCCCAAAGGGAGAAGGCTTTTTAAAAATAATTTTACCTTTTCTGGTAAATAATAAATAAACAATTCGAGATGAAAAAACAAAAATGTTGAACTGCTGAAACTGTTGAAATGTTGAATAAGGGTCACTGCTTCATTTTGAGTGCACAAATGGAAACTGCTGTCCTACAGCACAGGTACCTGTAGGTATTTTTACTGGTAGTGCTGTGGAGCCCACTCTATTACTGGGTTTAGAAGCATGTGGGCAACACAACACACACACTCCTCACAGTATTAGTAGTAGGTAGTGGTGGCAAAGGACAAACAGGTTTAAAAATGTGCCAACAAAAACAGTGAAGAAGAAGAAGACTGCTTATGAGCAAACTTATGAGCTGTAAAGAGCACATGACTTCAAATCTTCAGGAAAAGCTTGTTAATGTTTTCTGAGGAAGGAAATGCACGCCTTTGTTAGGCCTGAAGGACCGACACAATACATTTTGATGAGTAACACTGGGTGTAAACATAACTTTTGTTTGTTCTTAAAAACAAAAACTACAGAGCACCTTTTAGGGGTCACAAGCCAAAGGTCGGAGACCGCTGTCTCAGAATAACTTCAACAAGTTGGTCATATTATGTTCCAACATCTTCCTATTCTAAATTGAGAAAACTGCAGTGTTGTTCTCTTTTTCGAATCGTTATGAATTTGTTCTGTGAAGAGACGTTTTGGTCATTTTTTTTGGGAGGAGTACGTGTTGGAGCACACAAATGATGTGTTCGGGACAGGGAAGTCCAAAAGGTGCACTAATAAATACCACTAGAAAAAACACACCAGTCCACAAAGAGTCCATAGTCCTCCACTGCTAAGACTTCCCCTCTCGGTGTTTTGGGACTATGTGCCGTGTGGAGACAAAGTTCACAGCTCTGGTTTCATGACAATACAGAGAAATGATCATCTGTTGTCAGTTTGAAAGAGAATTTCATAATGGCAGGGTGCCACCCAGTGGTTCCACAAGCTACGAGGAAACACAACACAGAGGACACACAGCTGTACTGTGTCTGTTTGGCAAAAAGTAACCTGACTACTGACCACAATCATGTCTCAGTTTCACACATGACAAGGACCAAATATGTAAAATATGTTTTCAGAAATAGCAAACGATAGATTTTGAAGTCACTCCAAGGACAAAAACAAGAATCTACTCTTATTCTTTCCTGCCAATCAGAAAATAGGCTTTATACACTGGGTTTTGCTTGGAGAGAGAGAGAGAGACCACCTGTAATGTGTACAAAGGATAAACACATAAAGTGTGAGAACTGTAACTGAGTATCCAAGTACAGAATACTGTATGTGCATGACCTGAAAAGTCTCTTGTCCTGTCAATAACAGACAGCAGCCGATTCAGCTCAAAGCTGATCAGTGATTCAAATATTCCAAGCTCAGATTTTTCACTCTGTTTGACTGCAGGGAGACTGATGCAGATTTGCAGGAGACACTTTAACACACACTTTATGGTCCTGTCACACACTGGCAGGAAATAATAACTGTGATGAGTGGGGCCATCCAGTTCTCCTGCAATAGGAAATGCAAATCACATGTTTATAGTTCTAATCAATCACAAGCCTCTCTGGGATAACTATATATTATGAATTTATGTGTTCTTTATTTGTCCTTTTCTTTAATCTCTCAGGCATCAATCTGTCAAGTCCACCAGGTGATTTGAATCTAGAATCACAGTTTGGTCTAATTAGTCTGAGACAGGAGTGATCACACTGGCAGAAATCATGTAAACATTGGTCCTAAATGCTTTTAATAGCTTTGTGCTTCTCATTGCAAATTTTATTCATTCTTTCCAAGCAAGCGTTCGGCCGTGTGTATCATGGCCGTCCCTGCTCATGCATGGCCCCCAGCAGTGGGCCCTGAATAGAGTGACCGGGGGGCATGTGACATGCTTGGTGCTGATGGGGCACGAGGCGCTAATGATCGACTGGCACGCAAGCAGGTCGTTAGCCAGCCGGACGAATTAGCCGGTTGCATGCAAAGGACTTGGGATCAGGCCAGACCACAAATAGTTGAGTCATTTTCATTCTTCCTCTCCTTGCCCCCCTGAGGGAAGTACAAATGCAGATAATCTCATTAGTAAAACATAACTTTTGTTAAAGAGCTTTAGAGTAACCCTTGGTTGGACATTTGCAGCAGCCGTGAACTGATGCACCTGCACAGAGCGAGACATCCATGACCTTCTCGGGTAAATCTGAGCAAAATGAAAAGTTATTTTTTACATCCATCCTCATGTGATAGTTTTTACTCTCTCATGTGATGCAGGTCAGTTTTATCGTCCCATTTCATCGGCCTCCGAACCACCCACCCAGCTCAGCCTCTGTTTCGAGAGGCTCGCTCTTGTGTCGACCTGACCCTGCTCTAAAGGATGGAAGTTGCTCTGGTCATCTTAAGATCCTCTGATTTGTGGGGATAAAGCACAAAAATGTTGATCTGTCATCTGCATGCTTTGATCGCTGAAACACTTCCTGTCAGCAGCCATGATAATTATACAATCCAGCGACGGATTATGACAGGACAAACACTGCAGAATATGATTCCAGCAGAAAGTAGATCCCTGTATATGACAGACAGATTACCTAGAGAACACTTGAACTACCATCACACAGATTAATCTCTCTGCACTAATGAGATTTTTGTCCCAAGACAGCTGGCGAGTCATTCAGCCCTGACTGTGTTTGACATTCATAAGCGAGGAATGTTCCAGTCAAGTGCTGAGACAAACCTGGGTGGTCTGGACATCAGCTTCATGCCCACAATGGAAAAAAAAAAATCCTCTTAATAAAGTTGAAGCCATGATTGTTAAGGCTCTTGGTTTCTTTCTGTCTTTTGGTGATCAGGGGAGTCAGTAGGCAGACACTGTTGTAACAGTAGAGGGCGCTGCTGACCAACTTCTGGCTCTAATTTAATTTCATTTGGTTGACATTTTGCACATTTTTCCAGATTGTAGCTGGTGAATTCATGCAAGTGAACTGTTAAATGAACTGATTAAAATGTGTGCATGCAATTTATGCTTTTTATTTAAGGGGAAATATATAAAACCGACAAATGCACATGGACAGAAAACAACTTAACAGGAAACTGGGCATAAAAAAAGAATTAAAGTGTCCCTTTAGATCATTAAACAAATAAATGTGGTAAATGTCACATTAGGAGCAAATCAGTGACTTCATTGACGAGTGACTTTAATGGCTTCCCCAGTGAGAATTGATGTTTAAAATAGTCACCATTGCTTCTATTTAACAGCCTAAATGACAAAGTACGGCACCAATCAAAGCATCGGCGCTGTTCATCTGACTGAATGGGTCTACTCATTTACAGTGGGGGGGAAAGTGTTCCACACATCGTCAACTATTTTGATAATCGATTGCTCATTTTTTAATATATATATATATACTGTATATATATATATATTTTAAATATATACATATAAAACATATTTTTTTAAAAGTCCAAAATCAGTCCTCTGTGACAGTTGACTGAACATCTCTGGGTTGTGGACAATCAGGACATTTAGTGACAATATCTTGGGCTTTGGAAAACATTCTTCACCATTTGCTGACATTTTATGGACCAAACAACTAATAGATTGATCGAGAAAATGATCACCAGATTGGTCGATGGTGAAAAGACTAATTAAAACAATCAGGTAGGTTGCTGCCCTGTGTTAGGTAGGGCAGCAACCTACCTGATTGTTTTGAATCTATTAGCAATGGGAGAATTGGCAGTATCTATGCGTGTGGGCTCCTTATCTGATTAAGTATCAATAATTCATCAATTTGACTGGTTTCAAAAACTGGACAGCTCCTGAAGGCCATGAGCAATCGGGTGCTCAATGGACCTTCAACCTTTGCTAGTCATTTGTCTTCCGGATATTACTCAAAATATGGCATGTTCTTCAAACTTACTGACGGCCAAAAAGTGAACTTTGCATCTGGGAGACCTCATTTCTGGTATTTTCCTCTCTCGCAAGAAGAGGACCCTTTGACCTGTGATCCCTGGGAAAGGTCACGTATGTGAGGGTTGGTGTGTGGGATTAATGACGTTGTTGTGTAACAATGTAGAAGAAGTCCTGCTATTATAGGTTTATAATAAACCTGTAATAATACTCAACAATATATTTAGCAATAATAGTTTCCAGTGTACGGTGTTGTGGCATAGCTTGCCTATAGAGGGCTCACTCGAGTTACTGTTTTTCTTGTGTCAGCTTGGTGAAGTATTGATAACTTGAATCACAGGCCATCATGGACGAGGTTTAAAGGTATATTTGTACATGGAAATATGTGTAGAAAGTATGACATTCTGCTTTGAATTATTGAGTCATTCTTAGTGATCCAGACATCAACACCGTACTGTTCAACTCTTAGTAGTCATCTAATGCTGATCCTGATACAGACCGGGACTTTGTCCAGGACATTCTTAATGTTGACGGGGGCTATGAAGAGATCCAGGGCTCCTTAGTCCTCACAGATGATTGACAATCCAGTGAAAGAGGCTCAAGAATAAGCTGTTATATTGCTTTACTCCCCGTGGTGTCAAATGGAAATGAGATGGATTTTGCAGACATGGCGTGGTGCGTTTCAGGTGGAAGCACAATGCAGCTCTTGAGAGCAGGACGGAGGTCACAGCACTATGAGAATATCACCAACACTCATTCATAACTGTTCCTCTTTTTTTTTTTCTAAAATTGGAGGTTTTGAGATCTCACGTTTTGCTCACTATCTCTCTCTCTCCATGCAGTGTGTTGTTCCGCTTTACGGCCCGGCCATAATTCAACTGTGTAGACCTGAAGTGTAAAAGCTCCACCAAACAAAGCGTAAAATGAATGGCCGCCAGCTGCTGTTGCTTTTTACGGTCGTAGGAAAGGAACCTGCTCGGAAATTTCCTGCAGATGTGATCGCATGACTGGCTGGTGACAACTTATAAAAAGAGACTCTGGGGCACCCAGTGAGCCCGGAGGGAGACAGGGGGATCAAGCTTGCATGGGGATAAGCAGAAGCAGAGTGGGGTCTTACCTTAAAAGGCAGAATCCTGTAGGCTGTGGGTCACAACAGCAGGAATGTACTCCTCTGACCTGAATGCTCGGTACTTTCATGCACTTTACACTCTTAGCTCTTAACTCTATAGCTCTCTAATTTCATGCAGGTAGAACTCACATTATACCCTTAACCACACACTCAATGAAATAAAACATCACTAAATGACTGGCACTGCTGGATGGTCCAGTACTGAGTCATCCATCTTGTAGATACAAGACAGTCAGGAATTCAGCATGTTATCAAGAGACCAGAGTCGACTCCACTGAAAATAAACAGGAGGCTAACTTTCTAGAGCCAAGGTAATTTTCTTGCAACGTGGGAAGGTTTGCTTCTTGAGGGTTGAAAGCTTTACAAATGCCTTCTGAGAGTTAAAAGCACTAAATAATGCTCATCATGGTGGAACAGCCCATGAATCTACGCAGTCAACACCCAGTTCATTGTTCATTGTCAGCAGAGCAGCTGTAGGATGTAACTTTTAAAGCAATGGTTCAACATTTTGGAAAGTATGCTTATTAGTTTTCTCCCCGCGAATTAGATGAGAGGATTGAGTTTACTCTCGTGTCAGTAGGCCAAATATGAAGCAATAGCAAGTGGCCAATTAGCTAAGCTTAGCATAGCAACCAGAAACAAGGACAAATGACAAGCCTGGCTCTGTCCAAAGTTTCTAAAATTTGAATACCAGCACTTCTAAAGCTAACCAACTGACAACTGAATTATACGTAATGTCGCCAAAACTAGCTAATTTAAGCAATTTCAATGTTGGCAGTGTGACAAACCATGTGTGCCCACTCCCAAGTCAGAATAATGTGGAGGTTTAGCCTTTTCTTTCATTGTGCGAATGCAGCATTATTGGTATTCATCCTCTCATCAAACCCTTAAAGGTCCCATATCATCCCAAAAGGCACATGTCTTTCTAACATAACTGTGTGGTCTGAAGATCCTCCAACTCCCTTCTCTTCTTCTCCTGCTTCATCTCTCAGTAAATGTGTGTGAAAATGCTCAGTTTACATTTGGCTCCCTTTATGATGTCATAAGCGGACTGTTGATCATACGATACCCCCCAGCCCTTATCAAGCCGACTGACTGTCTCCACCTACTGAAAACCTCCTGAATCCACCTCGCTGCCAGCCATTGCTTTTATTCACTAACACCAGCTCCTGGTAAAACAAAGATGCCCAAGGTGAGAGTGATGTACACAGATCGTTCTGTTCTTCTAAAACGGAGTGTTCAGCGTTCTCCGCATGATTTTTTAACATTCGTGCAAACCTGTTCTAATAGATATATCATACAAGTATGAACTTTAAAATGAGCATCATACAGAACCTTTAACTCGAATACACATATGTCCTAAAATGTTAAACTAGTCCTTCAGTGTCACAAGGAAGAAGGAATTAAAGAAGCGAGTTATCAACAGACTTATACTTTCCATTTAAAATATATTCAAGTGAATTCAAAAATTAGTAACACCAGTCATTTAAACACAATCATTTAAACCATATAAACGACCACAACTATTGTTAGTGGTGGTGTGTATCTACGAATAAACACCACCGCCAGGCAGACTCAATGAGCTGACCTCATTATGGGATGGCGGAAGGTGACTGAGTACAGTCGTCTCAGTAGGGCGACAGAGATGTTGTTGACCTGCAGGAGGAAAAGATGGTAGGTGATGTCACCCACATCTATAAGGGGAGAATCCCCCTAAGCCCACACCCTTCCCTCTGTATGGCAGTAGAGGAATTCTCAGTGGGTTGTCTGCATAAATGCAGCAAAGAGCAAATATATAAATACCTCCTATGGGTGAATATAGGTTGCTGGCCAAAGGAGTGCACCCGCATGGGTAGTTGCTGCCCTGGTTGGGGGCATGCCATTTGAAAAGAGACAAAATATAGACAAGGGTGATGTTAGAGAGACTCACATGATCACTGCCTTTGGTTTCATTCCCTTGTGTTGCCTTAGAAGGAGAGCTCAGACACAGAGAGCATACATGACCGTCCCATCCGACAGGGCTCAGTCACACTCCAATTCTTCCCCAGCTGGAATAAAGATGAATAAATATGAATAATTCATGGATTGTTTGCAGCGTGGGGGTTGCTGTAAATTAAGCCGATTAAAATGGCAAGCACAGACTTTGTGATAAGCCCGATGTCTCAGAGCCCCCTTGCAGTATTTATAATAAAGTTGACAAGAGACAGTGAATGTGACTAACTGCAGGCTGAACCTAATATACTCTATTATTGTAAATTATCTAGTGTCTATCTGGGAGCATGCACTATTCTGGAGCGCCTGAGGCTAAATTGCATGACTCAACTTAATAAAACACATCTGTGACACAAAGTCACTGATGTGTCTCAATTTTGTGGGAAAATATGATAAATTTGATTCACAAATTTCATTTCGATTTTGATGTATTCCTCTATTCACTAGGTTTGAAGGTCAACTATGTACAGTTGCCATTGTATGCATATTATTGTATTACTGTTTATGAATTCAATGTTTCATTTATAACAGGACGGTTTTGTTAGTTCCTCTTGAAAAAGTTACACAGTCTTGCTTTGAAACTGGTCTCTTTTTTACCATACATACCTCTCATTGAACAATAATACGTTCCCTGGTATTAAGCATGCACAAGTACATTAATTATATTAAAACTATGTCAACTTTGATATTAAGGCAACTGATATACTGACCACAAAACCTCAGTGGTCTGTAATGCTCACTGCCAAATTATAGTAATTCGTATCTATTTATACTTTAAAAAAAATCTTATTAAGCTTCTTAATATTGTAGTTAACTTTTTTATTTAAAATTAGTAGCTGCAACTGTGGTTACATGAATATGAAAGCTTTTGTAACCAGGCATTGTGCTGATTACTGCCCACCTCAAAGAACCCCAGAACTATGATGCACATTAGCGATAAATGAATCAGAGTAAGCGTACTGTAGCTCTTGTTTTGTTCTTCATAGCGTGGCACCACGATTAACTGGGTCTGGGTTTTGTCACGGAGGTATTCTGGTGCCTGTGAGGTGACACTGCGCTCTCTCTCTGCCCTCCTTTCAGCTCAGCCCTCACGTGCTGAAGATACAAAACTCAACTCGCTATGGTTACTGTCAGCCAAACAACAGTCAACAGTGCAGTGAACCTGAAGTATCCTTTGCCTGCCAGACCAAACTGCATGTGCGCTTGCTTGTATCTGCTCTGCATCAACCCCTGCTCGGGCTCATTTTATTCACCCCTGAGATTAAGTTCTCTCTGCTCTCTCCTGTTGTTGTCTTTTGAAAGAGAGCTGCGGCCGTACGCTGCTAAATCAGCAGATCTGCAGAACACTTGATTCCAAGCTTCAAGCTCAACATCCCAAAGCAAATGTTCCCAAGAAATATTTACAACAGAGGCCACTGATTAACATAGTCATGGCATTCAATTTTTGAGCACGTATAGTATGTATCAGCAATGAATGATATCTCTCCAGAAAGCGAGAGAAATATTTTACAAAACTATTTCAAAGAAAAGCTGTGCTCAAACCGCAGATGTTTCCTCCTGCCCAGTCTGTAAGCTACAGTATCTGTGTTTGTGCTGTAGGACATTTACAGCAGGTGAAGACAAGAGGAGCTTTATCCTGCTGCTTACGTCTCCGCTGTCTCCATCTAGAGCCAGCGTGTAGAGAAACATCTTATTAAAGTTTCTCCTCTCATCCGCCTGACACAGCTCAGGTCTATGAGGGGCTCCCTCACCAACACCTCTATGTGAAAGACAGTGTGCACATTATACAGCTCTATTGCAGAGCTTGGGTGGAAAATTTTGCTGGGTCTGAGCTGTGCTTTCTTTGGCACCGGTGGCCCCCGGGCCAAAGCTTATTCATCTGTGAACTGACTGCTTCACCTTAGCCCAGGAAACTGAGGAGCTGGAGGAACCCATCTGCTGGAGGAACGCTCATGAAATGTTCTTGAATGAGTTACTTCGTAATGCTGGGGCAAATGTTTTGAGTAATTAGCTTTTGTGAGTCTTTTTGTGTTCACGCTTTACATTTTATGTGACAGAACTTGCCTCACAAGATGTGTTAAATTATTTCCTAGTTAGCATACACAAGAACATGTTCTTTTTTCTCATGTTTTCACCATCCTACTAAATCACAAAATCAAAGTCAAAGAGACAGAATTTAGCAGCTCTGTTTTTGTCAGGAAAGCAGCTGGCTGGGAAATTACAAGGCAGCAGGTAGTGGCAACACCCGTGTCACCTCCCTGTCTCGGCTATTGTCACTAATTTGGCAGTCGCTCCCCTGTTTTCAGTGACACCAGCTTGGATCAAAAATATCTGAACAAACATTCATTTTTGATGAATTTATCGTAAGAGAAATTCAGGCAAACTGAAAAACATGAAGTCAAGCTAAGCTAAGCTGCGACTCTGTAGTAAAACAAGGGGAATATTGTTCTGCGTGTGAGTCTGTGGGTGCCACAGTGAGTTGCCCGATTGTGCTGCTGTACGGCATCTTTGTGGCGTTGCATGGAATATAAGAGGCAGTTGGAGTCAAGGTCTCTTCAGGTCAAACTTCCACCTTGGCCCTGTGGTAATGAGAAACAGTCCACCAGGACTATTTCTACCTTCCGTCTCTGGTATTTTCTTGTCTGCCCTCAGGCTCCCAAAGATGACTAAAGCCAGAAACAAGACAAGACACCCTGCGACTGCCGGTAGCCAACACACTGTCCAAGTAGTGAAACGTGCTATATGGGCTTTGAAATAACAGAAGCATCAATTTTATATAAGACCTCTATAAAATAAAGGCGCAGAGCCAACTGGTCTCTCAAGCAAATAGTAATCTTGTCTGTATTTGATGTAAAATGCTGAACTCACAGTCAGAGAACAGGCAGGCAGTGCTCTGGGTGTAACATATGTCGGCTATTTGTATTGGATTTCAGAAAACACTGGTATTTCCTGGTATTTTGTGTCCGAGAGCTTTGGCATCTGTACAGAAATACTTTTACACAACACACTACAGTGCTGTGGTCGCAACTTCTTTTGTAAACCAGGGGGAGTTTTCATGGGGTCTGTCAAAATGAAGGCTGTCATCAAGTCAGTGATGTGCCATTGCAGGTATAAGCATAGTAATTACCTCGACAGCAAAGGTTTTCATTTCTCACACTCGGAGGTTGCATGCTTCGAGCTCAGCATATGCAAACTCTTCAGCACTAACGCCGGGATTTTCCAGTGGTTCCAAAGGACGTGGGTTTTCTTGCGTGAGGAAATGCTCATGTCTCCTCTAACATCTGGTTTTACGGCAGCTTCAGATGCCTCCGCTGGGCTGCTCGCAGTTGTTTACGGACATACTGAGGCCTTTGAGGGCCTCTGAGAGGTTCGCCACATTAGCCCGCTCAATGAAAGAAGCTGAATTGACCCCAGATAATTATTTGCATGTGAAATTAGCTTGCTAACACAATAAAATTTGGCTCTGAATGTGTCAGAAGGGAGGTGAGTTTGTTTTCTCTAAAAAAGAATGACAGAGCAGCACAAGCCTCCATAAGGTCTTGATGTGACTTACCCTTCGTGTGTCTACACTGAATGGCCCACAGGGACAGAAGATCAGGGCAAGGAGGCCACTGCTGAGAGGTGGCTGAGTTCAAGAGGCTTCTTGTATGGGTAATCACTGCTGTCCTTCTCCAACACTGCTGTGTCAACGTATCTTTATTTTAACTAGACAGAGGGAGAGGACTCGCCTGTCGTTCAGCCGTGAACAAACTTTGCCTGCGGATTGTAAGCGTGTGTTTTATAACCTCATCTCACTATACATTCTGGCTGACAATATCGAGGCTCCAATACCAAAGCCCTCCCTCCACCCTTGAAACAGCTGATTTATGTCTGCTCCTGGACACTTGTGCTCTGTGGCTGGAATGCAGGGAATTTCAAAGACCCCTCCTCTGCCTGTCCCGTCCACACGCAAACAAATAGAGCAGGCGCCTGGTAGGGCAGATGAAGGCCCACCGGTGCTCCCACTGCAGGGCAGAGAGGCAGAATGTAAGGAATGTCAGAGGCGAGGAAAATAAATCCATTCTATCCTTTCTGTCACTCTGTAGCTCTTTCTTTCTTTGGTATCTCCTTTGTTTTCCTTTTCCACTTCTACTGCTACTTCTGTTACCAGCACTTAAGAGTTATCTTGTTAAATAATTTCTGGAAATATCGCATCCCCTTTTACACACACAACACCTGCAAGAACATTGCCAGAATAGGACAAAATGAATTTATTTGTGTTGCAATTTTTAAAACACAAATATGCATAGTGTTTGAAATAGTCAGGTGGCAAATTATTTATGTGACAAACAAAATAATGCTTGTTAAACTCACCTAAAGTCACAAAATGGAATATGGTCAATACTGTGTAAAAAAGCAAAGGATCTCAAAGTTATCGTGTATATACCCTGGAAGTCAACAGACGAACACAAATCTATCATGTAGCATTTTTACAGTCAAAGGCACGATGGCTGTGTTTTAGCTGTAACTCAAAGTACATGCACCCTAAACATGCGGCTGGCATGGCAAACGAAAAAAACAGAAGAAGAATCAACACTCCATAGAAGCTAGAATAGTTAAATGTTTTGACAATAAAAACATAAGCAGCTCTGTCTATTGTAGCTCATTTTCATCTCAATGATATATCCAGACACCATTTTGATTGCTTTTTGAGTCTTTCTCTCCTCATGGCTATAGTTTAATAATTCCCTTTCTCCTCTTGGGGCCTCAGCACAGCTCAAGGCCTGCTCTTCGCTACGGGTTTATCCATTATGTTGAGCACATCGTCCAGGATGGATGGGCCCAGATCGAGTTCAAGAGAGAGGAATGACCCCGTGATCTGGGTGAGGGAATCCTGCGACGTGCTCTTCTCTTTGGAAAACTCAAACTCAAAATCACAGATGCGGCCCTCCTCTACCCCACTGTCTCTGTCCACCCACTCTCCATTGCACTTTGAGAGCTCCTGCTTGAAGCCCAGAGTAATGTCATTGTTAAAGTGTCCATAACCGTTGCAGTTGCCATTGCCATTGAGACTCCCGCTGCCGTTGCAGATCTTGTTCTGGAAATCACTTTTACCGTTAAAGCTGTCAAAGCTGTCATTGCTTGTGTTGCTGTTCAGGCTTCCGTTGGCTTTGAAGGTGCTGTTGCTGTGATCATTGATGTAATAGGATGATATCTTGTCAAACCTGGTTTCACCCTTGTTTATTTTGTTAGCTTTAGCAACCGCTTTAGAGGTGGACTTATCTGTGTTTTCCAGCAGATCGAGGAGGACGTCGGGCTTCGACTGGATATCTGCACAGGGAGACAAAGGCTCGCTGCTGAAGACATCCATGGAGCGCAGCAGGGCGTCCATCCGCAGGATCTCCACTGCCTCTGTGCTGTCAGGCTTCATGGGAGCTGTAGGCCCGATGATGTCCTCCAGCGGCTCAGGGGGCAGAGAGAACACAGTGGAGGAGATCAGGGGAAGGGTGAGAGCCTGGCAACCCCCAATAGTTGGGAGGGAGATGGCGTTCTTGAGCACCGGAGAAGGGGTCTCGGCAAAGGAAGCATCACCAGTGCTGTTAGCTCTCAGAAACTCACTTTGGATGCCATACTGCGGGTGGGCGTCTCCTTTCCCGGGTAAGAGTTCATACTTCCCCTGGAGGAAAGACATGTCCCCAAAGGCATCTCTCTCCCCGCCCTTACCAATGTGGATGGTGTGCCGAAAGTCCCCAAGCGGTGGACTGATCATGTCTGGGGACAAAATATCTCTGAGGCGACATTTCTTTCCCTTCTTATTATTGGTGGGTTTCAGGTATATGGGTGCTTTCGCTGGCATGGCGGTAACTGTGGAGGAGATCTCAGATATGCAGGATAGAAAAGTCAGAAGTGCTCTATAAGTTCTGGACGTTACAGTTCCCCAGGGAAGAAGCTCGAGTTACATTGTCAGTAACACACCACTCATACAGGACTTGGAAAATAATTTCAGCAATTGCGGCATTGATCAGGAAATGGGATTCCAAGCAGGACCGGTGATGTCCGGCAGCGTGGAAAGGTCAAATCGCCACTTTCCTGAAAAGACAAATAGAGCATATTTAAAACAAGAACTCAGCACTGACACAATTCCTGAATGCCCCTCTGATGAACACTGCTACTGATACAAAACTCGTGTCCTGCTTCCCAGAAAAAGAAATCTGGCCACAAACGCAAGTCCCAGAAATAAAGTCTGGATCCTGCAAGAAAAAAATCCTCATCTTGCATCTGGCATGCCTAGAAGCCAGAGCAGGGGAGGATGAGGCCTGGGTCTAAGGCTTTTTGCTGCTCTATTCACATTTCCACACATGAGCCTCCTTTGGCCTCCACAACTCTGGATGTGCTAATGTGGAACAGCTGGAGCGCAGATTGGGAGAGGAGAAGCAAAGTGGGACTTTAGTAGGATCAGAGCAGGGCAGCCTGTTATAGGAACAAGCTACTGCTCAGACACGCACAGAGATAGGAAGAGATGGGCCAGAGGGGAGAAGGAGGGGAGGAAAGGGGTTTAGGGGGATTGAGTGAGAGAGATAGAGTGAGGGAATTACAGAGCGAGTAGATCTTAAGAGAGAAGGTGATGCAGATTGTGAATTGATTTGGCCTGAATTGAGTGTCGACTCCAAATTTAATAAGGGTTGAGATACCAGATAGGCTGCACAATAAATCCGGGTGGGTAAACATTATTAAGAAGGTATTGGATTTGATAAAAGGTGCCTGATTGCATGCTGCCCTCTCAGAGCTTTTCCATTACAAACCCTACAGAGGACGTCACCCCGTTGGCAGCAGGCTTATTGTAGGATGAACTCAGTAAAAAGAGGAGAGAATCGTTTGAAATGACATAGCAACCAAGGAGAAAGGGAAAAACACACAGTGAGGAAGGAGAATTGATAGTGGGTGTGTGTGTGCATGTGTGTGTGCATGTATGTGTGTGTGTGTGTGTGTGTGTGTGTGTGTGTGTGTGTGTGTGTGTGTGTGTGTGTGTGTGTGTGTGATGGGGGGTGGGAGAGAGCACCAGTGAGGAGAGAGCTTGCCCATTTATAGACATATTTACTTATGAGAGGTCTGTCAGCAGTGACCGTCTAACAGAGTGTACTGCTACACAAAAAGTGCCTGGGCGGTCAAGTCCATCCCCCCCTCAAAAAAAGAAAAAAGGTTTCACAGAGAAAACATCCAAATTCCTGCTGCAACTGACCCCATAGAGACAAACTGCATCAGCCTTATCAGAGACACTTTAAGTAGGCTATGTTTATTCAGCAGGCACATTAGTGTGGAGCCAGAGAGACAGACACTTGCTGCGTATTTGTATCCAAATAGCAGGCTGGAAACCACTGCGCTGACATCCATTTGCAACATGGATTCTCATGTTTCTGACTTGCTGGATCAAATGCGGTTGCAACAAAATCTGCCACAACTTCATTAACGATGTGAGGTACAAGGAGAAATCTTCTCACTTCAGAGGATGCCATTGCAACACAAATAAACCTGTCACCCAGCAAGCACTATGGGGCTATATTTAGCCATGACAAACACCGAGGGATGCAGAACATGTGCAAGTGTGTTGAATGGCAACGCTGTTCTCCAAGGGTCCTTGTGTAGTCGAGTGCTGGTGCGAGTGTGAGTGTATGCAAGAGGTGCCTGACTGCGCTCGTGAGAGATAATCATTTTGAATGCACGCCATGTGTGTGAAGGAGAGTGTGTTTGTTTGCTAATAGTGAGGGAGAGAAAGGGAAGGGGAAAGGGAAGGGGAAGGGGAAGAGGGAGGGCGAAGAGGAGTGCTGCAGTGTTTGAGGAAGGGAGGTGGGGTAAAGCAAAATCCCTCAGTTGTTTAGCTCAAGCTTTTCTCATTTTTTCTACTTCTATTTCTCTTCCTCCCACTTGCTTTATTTCCTTTTGTAGTGTCTCTCCCTTTTTGCTGCTGCTGCTGCTCCTCGGTCCTTTCTGACCTTGACAGCTGATGCTCACTGCAGTGGGAATTCGGGCTTGGATGGGAAGTCAAACAAATGCATCATCAAGCCAAAAGCTGCTTCCTGTGGGCTCAGAGTGCACATATCTATATATGTATGAACTTTTGTAATGCAGTTCCCAAGAATCGAAGGTCACTGCTGCACTGCTGTCTGAAACACTTCCTATCAAACATCCATATTGATTATCGGTCTGCCCTGATGAAATTATAATATCTGCCTGGTCTGTGTGGACCCTTTTGCTCTCCAGTGGCAAAAGAAAATGCACAGCCCATGCATTACAATAGATGATAATGTTGGTTGAAATCAATAGTATGGGCAAAACTTATAGGAAATCTTCAAGCAGAAGAGCAACCCAACTCTGGCAGCTCTCACAGGGGGACATCAGCTGTGCTTCCTACCCAAGGTCAACACTTGTGGCCCATGAGAAGTCAGTTGGTACGGTGAAAGCCTGAAGGTTTGACCTTCACGTCAGCCGTCCTGCTGGTGGCTCAGTTTGGCTTATATGGCAAACATGACTGGAATTCCAGAGGCCAGCAGCACAGTATGAGGAAAACAACATCCTCATGTCGGTCTGCAGCAAAACCCACATGAGGTTAGTATAGATCAGAGTATATGTAGAGAATCTCCAGAGTCATAGCAATGTTAGTTAAGCTTGTGCTGGCCCAAGAGGAAATTAATCAATTACAGCTCAGGATATCCCAGAATGGACCTGCTGACCCAATGAATCCATATGTGTCTCTGCAGGCTGTTAATAGCTGAGCAGGTGTATTCTGGTCTATCTCAAAGCCAAGGCCAGATTCGCACCCTCATTTTGGAATTGGTCCAATAAGAGGCGCCATGGCACGTGCTGAAGTCCAAGCCTGGTGGCGCCACCTTCGCAGAATGCTTACAGTTTCATTTACACCTCTGGGGAGGTGTGTGATGGCACCGCTTTCCTTAGCAGGCATTCGGTCATAATGGGAGCCACTGTGTCATTGGGTCAGCAACAGCCATCGGTCTGGGCATGGGGTGATCTGGAGCCAGTCCAACCTCTTTAAAAATGGAGCTTTGCCTCATCAGTTCGTGCTTAGAGGGTGAGTTGTTAGTGAGGGCGCAGCAGAAGGAGCAAGGCGATGAAAGTTTGAGTGTGGGGGCAGATAAACGTGGGGTTGGTATCTGGTAATTAAAGTAACAGCTCGTGATTGGTCTGGGCATTTCTGGACACCTAAAAATCACGTGTGATATAACTGGGTCATTATATTCTTAGAGGCGGTGTAAGTCTACTGTAGCCTAAACAAATGCTACAGTTTGATGACGCTTCACAGTTGGCCGAACTGCTCCAAAGCTGGTGATGAGGGACGTACAGAGAGAGGCTCATGAGAGCAGCTGTTCAAAATATGACCTGCATATGACTTCCCCATTCTTTAAAATAGAAACCGTGCATCCCCTAAATATTCCTTCCGTCATGGGATTACTGTGCTGACATTTTACATCAGTGCTGTTGAAAAATAGCATGCTATTCTGCACTTCAGTTGTAGCTATGCTCAGGAAAACATCACCAGCGTGTGGGAGACAAAATTCTGTTCCTCCCTCTGTGTCTATAAAGAAACTTTGTGGAAGTTTGCACTCTTATGACATTTCTAACATCTAACGGTGGCCTTGACTCTACTGTTACGCCTTTGAATAGCAGTAAGACCCTCTCTTTGGGGCTGTTATAAAAAGCAAATGCACATACCACAGAGGGTAATGGTAGCCTTACAGAATAGACTGAGCTGTCTCTTACATAAAAAAAACCTCAATTATAGGCAAAGGCCTTACTTTCAGGGGCCTGGTGGCGGTGCTGGGACCAGGGCGAATAGCAGGGTGGAGTATTTGTTCTGTCTTTCTTTCTCGCTCCCCTTATGCCACCCACAAGCATGGCCAGCACTTGCCACAGTTATCCTTGGCAGAGGTGAGCAGGAAACCGAATCAAAGCACATGAAACACGAAGGGAATGTCAACATATGCTGGCAAAACAGAAAAAGCCCTTTCCTCCCAGTGTACCAATGTAAGAACCTCCTTCAAATCTGCTCCGTCCGAGAGATAAAGGCAAAGCCGCATCTGCATTTCTGAGGAACATGCCTTAAGCGTGTAGCCAGACTAAAAGTGTCTCTCTTGCAAAGTATCATGTTCCTCTTAACAGTTCAGCTCTTGTGTTACATGTATGAGAGCATCTGCTGGACAAACACTCCTGTACAAGCTTAACTTACCGTGCACGCTTTTGCACGCCTCATGGTTACCAAGCAGTATCCCATTCTTCTCCAGACATGTAAGAAAAACCTGGACGCTTGCACTACAGCAGGTAAACTGCACCAACGTTATCCTATCTACTTAATCAGATTGCTGTACCAGCAGAGTGTGAAGTAAAGCTCTCCCGCTCTCACTCACCTCAGATGTTCCGTTGGGCAGATCTTGACCCTTCCCAGGTCTTGCTGGTTTTCTCATGAATGCTGCAGCCTCGGTTGATGTGTGTGATCAGTGGCTGCTGTGCTGCTCCTGTGGCATGTTGACACTGCCCTGCCTCCTGTCTCTGCCTCGGGGCTGCACTTCTGTCGACTGGGACGTCTGCCGGACAGCTGTTTTGGAATTGCACTCTGGCTCCTACTGCCTTCTGAAGCAAGTCAAGTCTCCTCCTACACCTCCCGTCACTCCCCCCCTTCTTCCCCTTCTTTCTCTCTCTCTCTCTGTCTACTAGCGCCTCTCTCTCTGCATGCTCTCCCCCTCCTATCTCTCTACCAGCACCTGTGCATGTCTGTCCTCTCGCCTACACAGAGCTGGGATTTTTTAAGCAGATCTGTGGTGTTGGAGGATCCTCCTTGCTTCCTGTGCCTTGGTGGAGCTGCGGTGATGAGTGATCACAAGCTCTGGTCTCCAAAAAAAAAAAAACGCTGTGTAGAGAAAGACACATGCCTCATGGGATGTCTGGCTGTCTCTCCTCTGAAACAGTCCTTCATGATATATACAGTGAGTGTGTATTCACTCCTTCCCTTGTCTGCCTTTCTGCCTCACCCTGTCTGACTTTGTGACCGCACATATCTGATAAGAGCTATTCTGTAAATGCAGCCGGCAGCCAGCAGACACTTAACTGGACTCTTCCTGTCTGTCTTTTAAGCCTCTCCTCATTCTCTTTATCTGTCTGTCATACATGCACACCCATTCCTCTGCAAAATAACCTCACATTCTAACCATTTCTCTGCATTTTGTGCACAGCCCCTCATTTCTCAAAGCTGCGGCAGGCTGAGGTGACACAGTGTGGATACACTAACTGCTGCAGAATACTGCAGCAGTGCAGCACATGTAGGGGACATTTACAAACAGGCTAACAGTCAGCACGTGGATAGAGCTGCAGCAAAAATAGACTTCCTCAGTGGGAACCTTTGATTATCTATACTGATTTTAAAGGCAGACACAGAGACACAAGACAGTGTGCATAAACGCTTTAACCTGATGCCCTCAAGTCAAGGACAATGCACACATTTTCTTTTTTCGGTTTGGTTCTATTCTTGTAAAAAAAAGAAAAAGAAAAAAAAGCTTAGTCACCGTGGTAACCAGTGCAGTTCAGAGGTGATGTCACACTTTGTTCTATATTATCCCCCCTAAGAGGAGTAGAGGTGTGTGTTTCTGCTTGTACAGTGTATTACAGAAGGGCAAAGAAGATAAATGTGGGGGGAGGGGTTCTTGTATTTCAATCACTCTGTGAGTGTGTGTGTGTGTGTGTGTGTGTGTCTGTGGTTAAGACAAGGAGCGAATGCATGTCCTCACAAGCCGTAGTACTACTTTAACAATAATCCTGTCATGTCCAGCATATGAAGCAGCACATCCTTCTGCAAACACCACAAATTCTCACCTCTCCTTCGTGGTAAATCTGGCCCGGGTAGCTCATTCTCCTTTAATCCTCTTTCTCCCTGCTGCAATATTTTATGTCATGGATGCACCACTGTAATAACTAGCCATATACCATATAAAGCTTTGCAAAGTCTTACGCTGAGATGAATGCGGGGTTGTGCCTGTTTGTGGACAGCTTACGTTGCTGAGACACCCTCTATTTAACTTACACAGGCGTTATTTAGCACCAGTTAAACAGCAGTTGTGAATGAAGCCCTTTTAGCACAGTGTTGTTGTGTCGCCTTGGGGTGATGTCATCGCGGCGTCCATGTGGCCGGCACATGATCTGTAAGCAGAACACACAACTCTGTCTTCTCATTTAGGAGGACCATTAAACCTTGGAAACTCCAGAGCTGCTGCTCAAAAAGGAAAATATGTCATTCCCCTCAGAAAGATGAATTGCTCACCAGTGAAGAGATGGGAAATTCAGTCAGTGAAGTAGAAGATGCAGATAATTACTCTCTAAACGGTCAATCAATCATTTTATTCACTTATCTGCAGGGACAATGCACACTAATCAACATATTTAAATATAGCAGTCTTAGTCTACTGCAGATACTAAGATGTTCTCAAACCAATTACACCTTTTCACATTTTGATTTGTTATAGTAGGAAAACACAGGCTACTAACATCTATTTAAGCCTCCCAGTAAGCTGTGACAGTGTGACAGTGAGCCAGCATGAACGATACCAGGACCCTGAAACTGGAGCAGCTAAAGGGAATTCATTTTATTACTTCCACCTGTGCTTTTCTTACTTTTTTGTCAAAATGGATTTCATTAAAAAGGCCCGTTGAGAACATGCTCAGAAATTCAAACCTAGGACTGTCCTACTAGTCAGTATATGTAGCAAAGCAATATAAAGAGACAAAGCACAAGCATTTTGCATAATAAGCTCATGCAGAGCAGCGCTAAACGACAAGACACACAAAGGGCTACAACATTCATGATTATCTTAAATGAAATGTTCACAGAAGTAGCAAAATATTTAGTAATTGTTTGTTTTATAGATCAATTAAGTTATTAACAAGGGAGAAATATTTGTTGCCAAGTGAAGAATATTTTGTCCGGAGCTAAATTTATTGATGAGCAGCTTTTTAGCATTTACAACTCCAGAGCTAATGGATTATTGTAGCAGGAGAACTGGGTTTTAAATGTACCTTTACAACAATACATCTTGATCACATTCAAACTGAACCACCGATTTTCTGAGTGAAATATCAGTGTTTGTTATAAAAACCCAATTTGAGTCTGTGTGATTATATTTTCTTAGCAACAGTAACTGTAACCTGAAGCTTTTTAGAAAACTCATTCTGCTCTTGGCTTAATCAGAACAGATCAGGAGAGATTATAAAACGTATACATAGTATAGCTATAACAGTAAGAAACTAATGCTATGCTGTTGCAAATGGGGATATAAGTAAATAGCTTAAAAAAAAAGTTCCCTGGAGGAGAAGGTGTTCAGCTTGGCAAATTTATTACAGATCTATAAATCCTTAAAAATGATTTTCTGACATTTATAAAGTCATTTGTTACAACTGACATAAGGTATACCTCATTAGAAAATATTACCAAAACTTCACACCCACCCAGTGTTGTTAGATTATTGGCCCTCATGGTTTTTCAGTTTCCTTGATGGGCCCACTCGTGTGTTTTTCCCCTCAACTATCCTCAGATACTCCAGACAGCAGCATAACCTTACACTGTATGGTCTTCTCTGCTGAATGCACACTGTTTGCCAGGAATATACTTGTCATCTTACTGTTGTTTTTCCATCACAAGTTGTGTTTTGGGTTGTATTATGGGAGGAATTACACTCATTTATTATTCCAGTTCAAGACTAATTTGCTTTGGTCTGCTTTGGCCCATGTCTCTGCCGTTTACACAAGGAGAGCTTTCTAAGTGAGGTTTCTCTACAGTCTGAGGTGCCCTGTCTAAACTGTTCCACCATGCGCTGATCTCCGGTCAGGTAAACAAGCCTGTCCTTGTCCACTAAAGCAAATCAACTAAGAAAAACAGGATTTGAACCAGCAATCTCAGCTCTTAACATACTTACTACTCTCTTGCCTGTTAGTCAGTGTGACTCTCTCCTGTCTCACAGATTTAGTTTTAATCTCACATTATCACCTCACATCAGCCGCCTCCACCCTTCCTCCTCCATCTGCTGCGACACACCCATTCACACTCATTATGGAGCGAGCCACATCATTATCACTTGCCGTCTGAGGTAGGGCAAGTGGGTGATTGAGGAATATGAAACACTGACACAAAGCACTTTTAATAACTACTGCTGGCTTTTCAGTACAGTTATTTGAATGTGGAGGTAATGTGATGGACATTTGCCAAGTGTTTATGCACTGTAATTCATCTATCACATGACCAGCGTAGGAAGAGTGGAAGGAAATTAAGAAAATATAATGTGGACACAGAGTAATGTCAACTCTGAACTCTAATTTTTATGATTTAATCTGAGGCAAATACTGAAAATATTGGTATAACTGATTCCAAAGGGAGCAACTCTAAAATAATAAAGATATATGTAGCTATAAGAACAACATTCCTCCCTACATCTCTAGAGGGGGTTTCAATGGCATTTGTCAACATTTTTCACAGCTTTTAATAACATTCTCTTGAACAAAATGTTCAGCACACGTGTTCAATATACATTATCAACAGTTGGAGACTTGACACCACACGTCGACAGCCTCTTCCATAACTGCTCGGCTTACATTCTTATCAAAGCTTTCGCTCAGGGTTGCAGTATTTCACTGTAGGTCCTCATGTGAACATTTATTTTCATCCTGGCGGTAAACATTTCACAATGTTCCCAGCCCTACAGGCAGCACATAGGGAGGGACCCGATCCTGAGGGCACTGGCCAATGTTCTGAGTGCAGGAGATGTGCAGCAGAGCGGAGGAGGAGGGGATTGTGGGTAGTCTAAACACTGTCTTGCTCTGTGGCTGTATCCCAAAATGTTTTTTTGTGTGTGTGCGCGGGCCATGCACCATCCCTAATTACAGCAGACCACACACACCAGAGGTAGCACCTTGGCTTTTGTGCCAATTTTAGCAACAGAGCAAACTTGGTGTGAGGTGAAAGGTGGAGTTCAAGAGCAAGGACAGCAAGAGGTCAAGGTTTGAAATGCTGTCGTCTATTAGCGATGCAACTTACAGTGTAGTTACCGCGTTCAGGAAGCATTCAAGCAATTTGACAATTTTGATTTTAACAAAAATATTCTATTTGTCAGTGACATGATATTATATTAAGGTGCTGCGTGCATTTTCAGCACATCAGAGGTTACATACAGAGGTTTAACAGATTTACAAAAGTTGAGTATCATAAATATTAGTAAATATTGATAAATACTCAATCAAACATTGTGTTAACAATGTAATGTGAAAAGGGTCATTCACTGTGAAAAATGATCCCTGGACATCACAGTTTAATCTCACTTCAGTTCTGCAAAGCTCATTGTTGTGGTTTACAGCCCACAATGTTAATGTCATGTTAAGTCTCACCTCTCTTGTCAACCCCCCTGATGACACAGACATGCTGCAATAAACTACAGCACACTACTACATGTTAGCTAGCTAGATGGTAAACAAAGATCTTTAGTAGCTAAAGGGCCAGATGTCTTCCCCAGGAAATGGTGAAGACCAAAACAGAGCTAAAAGGAGAATGAATGTTGGATTTTTATTTGTCATTATTTTTATGGCCAGACACATGACTCCAAGTTGTGTTGTGGGCAACAAAATCAATACTGCGATCTTTAAACTGGGTGAAAACATTACAAACAAACCTCACCACTTCACCTCTGACAGCCTCTAAAGACCATAATGCAGTGCAGCCACAGTCATGCTGCATTTGGAGCAGGGTTCACAACTCTTTCGTTTTGTTAATTGGAAAAACTCACCAACATTCAACTAATTAATGTTATTGCCTGCTATTATTACTGCTGTACCTCTCTAAGCCAACGTGACGTCCATGTATAAACCACAACTGATTGCAGCAAATTGAGGCATGATCTCTGGGAGATGGAAACAGAACAGGCATTGAGAAGAAATGTACAACAAGTAAATGCAACTTAATGTTACACTTCATCACGTAATAACTCCTGGAATGCCATAAACATCTCAGATTGATGATGGTGTAACAGTATCCGAGAGGGATTTTTTTCTCAGCCTTTTACGAGACAAGCTCTCTTCTACAGCAGACTATCTGACCACATCCACGCTAGTGTGACCGTGTTTGGCTCACAACCTTGGACAGAGAGCGAATGATACATCACTTGGTAAGGAACGAGTCTTCCCACTGGAATCCCAGTAGCTGTGCCACAGGCCACCCTCTTGCAATCAGCTTGCGGTAGCCCATTTCCACTAGCCTACATCCTGCCTCGTCCACAACCAAAGAACTATTATGTCCATGAGAATTGGCTGGCTGCCCGTGCCCATATCATGAGGGGTGAGTGGAGTGGGATTCCAGCTAGAGTCAAGCTGAGGCCAGCTGGAGGCCTGAACCTGAACTGTGTTTGCATTGTTGGCTGGGAGGTGGATATTAGGGCCAATTCCAGCCATGGATGCCTCATGTGATGCTAGTGGAGATCTTTAGATAGCTTGAGGGACACAATGTGCAGTAACTACAGTGTCCTTTGCGGATCTTTGATTTATTCTTCGGCCCCTGGCAAAGTGTGTTCCTCATTAGAAGCGTGTTTCAAGCTCTGAGAACATGCTCCACCATGCTGGTATTTGGAGAATGTACACTGCAGTGGTTATATAACGCTTTTTCATGTGAGGAGATAATGTGTGCAAACTGATGTTTAGATGCAATTATCGACAGACAGTAAAGACCTTAAGCGTGTATGTTACAGGTCACATGAGGAAGAGGAAAAATATTCATCAGTCCTTGTGAGATACAAGTGAGATATGGAGCAAATAGCCACTCAGCTCTATTTTTGAATCTGGAGTGTATTAAATGGTTGTTGCATGACAACCTTGGGTGGAGAATGACCTCAATTGAAACCCATCGTTGTCGGTTTACCTCCAATCTGATCGAATGATTACTTCCTGTTTTTCTTCATGCCTACTTGGATGTCCTTTTGGAATCCATGCGTCACTAAAGTTTGGTTTATGAAAGTCTTATCTGTTTGGTCAGTAAATAACATTCCAAGGCTCAAGAAAAAAGTCTCTGTTCGTTGCTGACACTTTACACACACTTTACATTTTGTTGTGTGCATTTAGAAAAAATCTCACTACGCTGTTACTGGAAACATAAGCAGAAGAGAAATGTCCTAAATCACTGACACAGAGGTATGCCTTTGATTTCATCTGACTGAACTGATAATGCCAATAATAATAATGACTGTTTATGATCTCTGGGAGTGTTTTGCAGCACTGTACATTATCAGAGTGAGTGTGTGTTGGCTGCTTTTCTTCAGGTTTAGATAGAAGTATGTGTGGTTTTATTTCCAGCAACAGCAATGTGCTCTGTGACATCTGGTGAGATTATCTCCAAAAGCTCACTTCATTAGGAGCGTTGGAGGTTTCCAGCTGTCGACTTTGAAACACTTTGATTAAATTGATTGCGTTCATGCTTCTTATAAAATTGCTTAATTGTGTAATTTGAAATAAGAAACGCATTCTTGAGGATTTCTCGGGCATTGCTGCTCATTTTAGTGGCAGCTCTATGAATGGCACGCATCCCACAGTAAAGCATATGATTGGTTCCAAAACAGCGCAGAGCACGGAAAGTCCGTGAGACGCGGAAAGAACTGAGCCAGGCCTTCTAAAGATACCCAGACGCCACTTTTTATCTCAATGGTTTTCTTTTAAGAATTTCATTATTTCAAACAGTAAATGTAACTTAGTGTGCAACTCCTGTCTCTTTTAAATGAACACAGTCTAATGATTAATCACTGTCTTTTGCTTGTCTTTTTATCCCAAAGATATTAGATAAAGCCTGAAGCTGAGAATGTACATTATGGCCACATACTGTTGGCATTCTGTAACAAAATGGCTGAAATGCCACCAACTTCGAACAACACATATTATATTATTATATTATTATTATTGACATTGAATTTTTGAGGAAAGGCTACAGTTTACTCTTAGCCTGAGTCAGATAGTAGCAGCTCTGTTTAAAAGTGGGGAAGCACACCTCACCAATACTACACTTATACACACTAACTTCGTATAAATAACCCCAAACATATGTACAGTTATTGTTTGAAATGTGAGTGGGTATATTGAATCTGTGTTAATTGTTTGTTTTTTTGGCTTGATAAAGTTGTTATTGTGTAATGTGTTATAGCTGTATAATGCATTATATCATGATAATAATAATATAATGGATTGTAGATGTATTATTATATATTATATATTACAGCAGCTAATAACTAATATCAGCTAATATCCAGCCAGTACGGAGCAATATTAGCAGTCATATGGAGCAAAGTCACTCTCCTTTTTGCTCTACTTTGGTTTCCACCAGCTCCAGTATGTTGACCAGTAGTTAAGTAACTGCAGTTTGGTAACTGCAAAGTCTGATGAAAATTATCCCTGGTTTTGTCAATACAAGTATCAACTGTCACATTACACTTGGTCATTTGATCCATTGATACTATGAAAATATGAATTAGCGGAGCAGTGAAATGAGTGACTTTCTAAACGTGTAAATTAGTATAGGGACCAGCAATCTGTTTTAAGCGTGTATGTTACGACCTCTGAGCAGAGCTGTTACTGGTCAGACAGCCACACAGACATTGAGCTTAGATGGGTTAATGTCACCGTACACCAGCATCTTCACACTGCAGCAGAGATGCGGAAAGAGGAGTTTTGGCTGATGGCCTGGCCCTTTAAATGAAAAGATGTGATGAGCATATTTCTAACATGTTTCCCCCCGCCAGAACAAAGCTGTGTAAAGACACTCCTCAGCTACTATCTACCATGACTGTGAAGCTGATACTGTAGTTTAAAAGAAGCTGAGTGTGGTTATATGGTGGTGACCTGTCCAGACCTGTCGACTGAAGGGAAGAACGCTGCAGGTATTTTATCTCTTCAGTCACTCTGTCTATCTAAATCATTATATATTCCTCTCAGCCTCTAAACTCTCAACTTCACAAACTGACCCTTATGTAATGTCAATACATGCCATACACAGTATCACACTCCGCATTTTTCAACTCAGACTTAGAAATTAGCTCAGGAAGGATCGTGCAGAGGCCTGTAATAACGGCCTGTTCCTCAGAAACTCTAGTATGTGTCAAAGGCAGAGGGAGCTGCAGCGGGGGCTAGACAAATACCAGGGATACCTCAGGCTTTTTTGTATTCAGAGCCAGTGAGCGTGTACAGAGGTTTTGAGACAGCGAGCGTGTGCGGTGAAACTGAGCGTGTACAAAAGACCGAGGCACAGAGAGGCCACAAAAGAGCTGATCATGTGAAAGGAAGGGCATTTGATAGCTTGGACACAAACCGTGTGTGGCGTCAACACAGAGACCATCAAAAAGAACACTGATTGGAAGCCGAGCTGACAATTAACCAACAAATGCATTTTTAAAAGATCTTTCCAGTTAACAAATTAGTAGTTTCAGAGTCGTTCTACTGAGGTTATGATCTAATGTTGTCTGTAAGCATTCATTATTCTGGATTAAAGGTTTAGATAATGAAAGTCCTCAGAGATTTGGAGCCCTCAGATCCAAAAGAATACCTGAACGTAGGGTCAAGGCTGGCTGTAATAACATTACATTTCTTATGTTGCTGTAATTTAGCAGCTACGCCTTGACTTTTCATCAACCACCAATATTGGGTTTATAAACAATTATCTGCAAAACTAATGACATTCACAGCAGCCTCAGCTGTTTTAGTGCCAATTAGCAAATGCTAGCATGCTAACATGCTTTACTTAAAATGATGAACATGGCGAACACAAACAAACATCAGCGTGTTAGCATTCCGACATTAGCATCAAGCTCAAAGCACCGCAGTACCTCGGTCTCACAGAGCCACTTGCATGGCTGTACACTCTTAGTCTTGTTAAAAAACTTGTTATGAACTCTTTTAGATTTCTACACCAAGTTATGTATCTTCTGTTTGACTTCACCTTTGGTAAAAAAAAAACAAAAACGACTTGTATTCCTGTTCAAAAGGTCCTTTTTTTTAATGTCCCGTTCCCCACATAACAGCACATAAATCAGTGTAAACCATAATGGTAGCATTCATCTCCTTACAGCACAGAACTACTTATCATCAGTTAAGGTGAAAGGTGCTGAGGGAGTAAGTGTTTCTGAACTGTTACAAAGCCATTGGATTGAAGTGTGGCTTATCTGTAAGGTTTCTGTAACATATTAACTTTTGTGTCATAAGAAAAAAAAGCTTGCATGATGTAGTGTATGACATGCACAGGCACTTGCTTGGGATGCTTTAACTCCTTCCCACCCTGGTGTATGTGTAGAAGAGAGCTGTTAATGATCGAATTAAACTCCAGAACTCCAGAACAGTTTACTACAGAATAATAAATGATTGTTATATGACTAACCGTCTGTTCACCCAGCTCAGACTGAAACCCTTACTCTTACATGATAACATGTGCTACGATCACTGGGTCGTCACTCACCCTCTGTGCTGTGATTAGCAGCCATTTTTCAACCCATTCTATTTTACCGCAGCACAATGTAAAGCAACCTCCTAATCTAACCAGTGGCCAAGGTCACAGAGAGAGCGCATAACTGTAAAGTGATGAGACTTAAGTCCAAGATCAACCCATCAGCTTTCTTCTGTGACACAATGAACGGCCATATATTTGATCCACCTCAATTTACTGCGCAGTAAAGTATCTCCAACTTCTCTGCCCATGACATCTGGGTCATATAGAGGCTGACGACACAGAAACACACCAGTCTGGATATCCTGATTCCCCCACAGGGCAGATCAAACAGTGATCTACACCTCTCCCATGTGGTATGTATTTGACACGGGGCTGGGGTGGGGGCGCGAGCTCGCTGCTGGTCCCCTCCGTTGTCCTAGACTCAGGGCTAAATCATATGGGCAGACACATCCGACCTGCCCCATCTGGGCCTGCTTATCTCTTACTGTCTGGAGCCAAGGCTAGCCGTCAATCAGAGCCTTCAGCCGCTGATACAGACTGAAGTGTCTGAGCTGAGATGTAAAGACAAGACTGGGGTGCATTATGGGGGATGGAGGGTGAGGGGATTTCTTTACATCTCTGAGTTTGAATGTGTGGGGTTTGACAGTGTGGGCAATTTGGGTCACTAAACCAAAAAGAGTGAGCCTTGACAGTACGTCATTTGTGTAATGCACAGTAGAGAAATACAGTAGGCCTTGCTGGCATGTTTCCAGGCCACTAAAGTACAGTAAGCGTGAGTGTGGGAGACAAAGAGGGAGTATTTGAGTGGGAGATATAGCGGCGGTTTAGGTTTTATACAGTGTTCAATGGACGCATTCTTCTACAGTGAGTGTCTATGTGTTTGTGCTTCACCAGGTGCCTGGAATGCATCTGGACAAACAGGCAATATTTCACTCATATGGTCCTTTGTGTTGCTGAATACTGCACATTTAAGTCAGCAAAGAGAGCTGGAGAGTAACAAATGTTAACTTAAGGCCTCCCTAAAACAATACCACTCTCTGTACGGCTGAAGAATGCCCCAGCAGCCGGTGATTACATTGTTTTGAATTTATATTTCCCAGCGGTGCCGTTCGCCAACACATTCAGATACCGAACAAAAGAAATGTTTCACATTTCTCCCAGATTATACTGCCCTGCCTTGAGGTAGCTAAACATTCATTAGACATTGAATTAGACTCAATCAGCTCCACATAATTGTGTGATCTGCAGCAGTAATGCCCCAGGAATGTCGGTGTTATCGTTAAAAGTGTGCTTCACTCTGATGACTGACGATGATTAACAATTCCATGGGGTGTGTTTATCCTTTTTCCCGTACTGCTTACATTTTTTTATCCAGAAATAGCACCATGACTTTAACTCATTGCATATCTTATTTCTTACATTTAAATTGAAGCATTTCCTTCAGCGGAGCTGTTTACGATGAGGGGAATAAATAGATAAATATTCTTGTGTCACCAGTGTTAAGTTACAGCAAACCGGCCCAAAATAAGACGTGCATCATTCAAAACATAGAATGTGGATTGAATAACTCCAGGAGAAGATACCTAGCTTATAATATATTATAAAAAAAACTATAGTGGGAAAGTAGGAGTAAATTAAGATATATATTTAAATTTTTAGTTTACTTTTATTCATCATTTAGAGCATGATGAAGTGGAAATTAGGGCAAAGGGAATCCAGCTATTTTCTATATCCCCTGCATTTCCAAATATTTCATATTTCATTATTAAAAGGCAGCTGTGTGTGATAAAGCGAGAGAAAAAGGAGAGCAAGAAAATGAAAAGGACCAAGAGAAGAGGACAGAAATAGTTGAGGGTGTGTAGGCCCGGCTCTGACCACTGGCATGCATGAGGAAGCAGCCTCCATTCCACAGGCCAGCGGATGGTTTAGAGACACTACAGAGCGCACAGCTCAGCAGCCCACATGCAAGGCCCGCTGGCCTTCCCCGCCCTCGGCTATTCTGGGCCTCTCTGCCACTGTGGTGGCTTTCACTCAGCAACCACATAAATAAAGCCTGAGAGAGAAAAACATGAGGAATTGAAGCTTCAGGCGAGGAGTGGAGGAGATGCATTGTTTACTGTTTGTCTTGTTTTTTTATTACCTCTTGCCATCATATGGTTTCTGAGCTGATTTATGAGACTGTGGCATGGCCAAAACAAAGACATCCATCTCCAGTTCACAGTATGTTGGCCACAGCTTCACCAGCACTCATGTTAAAAGGATAAATCTAGTTTAAAATGACTTGGGTCTTATTTCTTATATCACCAAAGTAAGAGTTGAGATCAGGGAAGAAGGTGACATTTCTACAACAAAGTCCAATTCAGCTTGGTGGACAATGTTATTAAAAGTGAAAGAAATGATGGTCCAACCCTGACGCATATAATAGCCATGATGCAAAATCCAGAATGATCCTTTAAGGAAGCACTGACCGAATTAAAGCTACATCAGGTCAGATTTCAATCAAGCTGATAACATAACAGGAACTCTGGTGTGTGGTGTGGTCACTTGTTCGCCAATAGGGAAAGAGTAAATCACATATTATTACTAATGAGATGTCAAAAGTGGAACAAAACTGTGTCCTAAACTGCAATAAGTGAGCAGCATTTCTGAGAACTGTTATGGATATGAGAACTGTTCCAATTAATTCAAATGAAAGTTGCTAAACAACAACAAACAATTATTTTTTTTAGGTCCACAGAGTTGTTCACTGCTATCAATGGGGAAAAGTCATGTGACATGTAATTCTCTCTGTGACCAGTGTCTAAAATCACCAAAAGTCTTGTTGGGGCCAGTTGATTATTTAGTGGTAAGCTATGTAATATATACAAGGACATGTGACCTTTAAAAGGCTATCATATGCCCATTTCATCTCACCATTCATTGCTCTAATAGGACTGCAAAATAAACCCAACTGCAGAGAGACGGCAGGCAGAAATAGTCAACTTCAGAAAACTGAATTACAGGCAGAATAACAGAGAAGCTACACAGCTCTGAATAAAACTCCTTTGCTGGTTGTGGAATTTTTGCGTGGGGAACATTTTCAGTCCCTCCTCTCTCTAGCAGTCAGCCTGCAGCCTGCAGCCTGTCACAGGTGGCCTTCCTCCGCTGTTCTCTCTCTGCCTGCCTCCACCTTCTCATTTCCACTAGTTTCAGGCTCCTCTTGATGAGATTTGATCAGTAAATGCTGTATTTTTTTATGTCAGACTTCTGGTGATGTATTGGAGGTCTTGATGAAGCTATAGTCACAGCTAGCTCCACTTCTAGCACCACCTTTGCTCTCATCCCTATTGCATCCTTTGTTATAAAGAGCGACGCTCAATTTTTTTCCATGTCCTTGCCGTCCAGTGTGCAAAGTGTGCTATTAATCCAAGAGAATGACGTTTCTTGCTTATAGTGTTATATGCAGTAATGTCTGAGGTGTTCCACAGAACAATGAATGGATGGTTTTTATATTGCTATTTCTGAATCAGAAACACCCCCGTGTGTTTTGCAGCTTAACTTTTACTAGCTCACATTTTAGAAATAACACAAAGATTTCCTCACGTCCCCTGTAAGGCCTGACTGGCTTCAGACAATACAAGGCTGTGCTGGATGTTGGAGCAGTCCATTGTGTCATGGACAATAAACCATCTTCCACCTGCGAGATGGGACGGCCAAACACTCAGGTTTATTTCTCCCTCACTAGTGAATTCACTTTTATATGCTGTGCACTCACCGTTCCTCTGTTGAGAAATCATTAAAGATTGATCAAAAGAAAACGAAGAAAGAACTGACTAATTCAGTGGCTCTTTGAAGCGGATGGATGTTCTAAGACAGCGTCCCTTGGGGTCACTACAGATTCTTAATCACTTGTTTCTCTCTGGCTGTGTCTCATTTCATATGTCTTGGTTAGAACGCCTGGACGAAGACTTTTACCAGCCACATTAGCAGCATGGCTCAGTATGGATGGCAAAGTCGGTTTGTTGGTCTACCATTTTGTACCACAATGAAATATGTCGCCAACTAATGAATAGATTGCCATGAAATATTGTACAGATATTCATAGAATGCATTTGGTAATCTTCTGACTATTATAATGTCAAAATAAAAATAAAAATTATTCCCATCAGCCTAAACTGTGTGTTTAGTGCTAATTAGCAAATGTTGACCTAAGATGGTGTTAGCATTGTTATTGTGATTATAATGATGTTAGCATTTAGCACAGTTGTCTCTAAGTACAGCCTCACAGCCGCTAGCATGCTTCAGCTTGTGTTATTTACATCTAAAACCGTAATTTAAAAAGCTCGAGTTGCATATAAGTTTCCACCTTGTAATTTGTGGTAATACATTTAAAGTTTTCATGTCAGAGTTATGTGTTGTTGTACTTGTTTCAGTACTATAGATGAGACAGATTTTACAAAAAGTGTTACATAAGCACTGATGTTTTGGGATTTGGTAATATCTAATTAACCGTTCTGGTCTACGTGAGGAGAGCAGACATAATGTAACCATCCAGATAGACGCGACTCAGGGTTACTTCACGTTCACATACACACACGCAGGCTGGGTAATGTGTCTGGAGCTGTCGACATGAAGCAGAGACTGTGTTTAAGAGCAGATTATCGTGATCTTTGGCCGAACCACAAAGAAATGTCACGTCTCAGAGAATGCAGACTATAGCAATGAAACTCATTTGGTCAATTGCACAGCACAAAATCTGCTGAGGATGACAGTGAACAGCATCACTTCTTGTGATGTATCCTGTCAGTGCTCCTCACCCACACCTCGTCCCCTCTGGAGGATCTCAATACCAGTTCTTTAGGCTCCACCTGCTGGCCATGCTGCTGCAACTAAAAAGTGGCTATTTCCTCCTCGTTCAGGGACTTATACTGCATTAATGCTGAATAATTATAATGAGAGGGATCGTACAGGTCGACTTCAGTCAGGTAATTCAAATGCTGACAGTTAATTGCTCAAGTATGTGTGCAAAATGTATTTATCTCTTGAAAGTTATACGTGTTATGTGGTTGTATGTTTACTTAGAAGGGGAAGAAGACAAAGTTCAAGGCCAGGAATATGCTGATGTTATAAACTATTCCATCTTGTTGGGGAAAAAACATTATTTTTTATTTCATTGGACCTGGTTCTTTCTCAGTAAAATGTAAAGTAATGTGTATTTGCTCTCAGACACGTGTGACATGACGTGTGATGGCATGACTGAGTGTGTCCTCGAGTCACTGCAGAGGAGAACGGAGAGGAAGGAAGATGTCACTAGTCCACAAAGTCAAAGGTCACAAAGAGGTCTCTCATGCCTTATATTTTCCCAGCATTCATCATGTTTTAGGGAGGCCTGACATTTTGGCATAGCATTAGTAACTCTTTTAGCTATTCTAGGCTGCACTTAAAATAAAATCCATAAAATCTGTTTTACACACAAAAACTGGTTCACTCCAAACTGCAATATATGTCATCCACATTAAAAGGCCTGCCACATACCTCCTTTTTTAAAATGTATTTTTATTTCTTATTGTTTGCTCAGATTGTCTGCTTCTTAGGTTTTCATTTTTTCACATTTTATATGTACAGCATACAATACGACCATTTCATTTTGTAAAATTCTCACAAACATGCATGAATTATAAAGTTAATGCTGATAATTTATTTTTGAAATCAATTATTATCTCATTATTTACAAAATTATTGTGATGTCAAAAGTGAATGTCAGGAAATTTACAGCAAAATGAGTCTCATCAACAAAAGAAAATAATTGATTATACATATAAGCTGTGCTCACATATCTGTGCAGTTTTGGTTTTGGGATGTCTTTTTTGTTAAATTTATGATTAATAAAGCTACAGCCTGACAGTTTTAATGAGTTGGACACATGGCTGTGGCAGCAGCGCCCAAGTGACTGCAACTGTACGGACACTTAACTGGATGTCAGCCACCTTTGCCGAGGAACAAAAAGCACCGACACATTACAGCGTGGGAGCAGTAATGCAAATATGTACCAGCTTGAAGACAAACATGTTTAAAGTCTGAGCTCCAAACATCAGCACACTATGATATGATTAAGTGTAGGAAGGATTATGTGGTTATTGCAACCATTTTCTTGCTTGAGGATATACGGTATCTATCGTTTTCTTGCAGTGACAGTCAGACAGGGGAAACAGGATTTTAATAAGGTAGGTGAGGTGGATGTGTGTCTGTGTGAGTGTGTATGTGTGTGCTTGACAGAGAGAGAACCCATTGTTTACACACTAATGAACAGTTTTCTCTCACACCACCTCTTGCTTGGCCTCCTTTTGTATGAGGATGCTATTTTCTAAGTGGAGAAACCACAATGAGCAGTGGAAACTTGACTAGTCTCCAAGTAAGATGAATTAAAGATGAATTAACAATGGTAGGTAACACACCACCTCTGTTGGTTCTTGAACTGTAGAGATGCACTGAGGGAGCAAATGTGAATGTGGATGAATGCAGTGCCTAATTCTCTACGCTAGAAGGCCTTTATCACAATCCTGTGAAGTGCTCCACAAAGCTAAGAGGAGCTGACAGGCTCAATCAGACAGCTGCACATCTGAAAAACAACTAAAACCAGGCTATTGTTATTCATGCAATGTCGTTTGGAATAATACATTGCAATGCCTGTGTGAAAAACTAGTGTGTACTGGTATTTGTTGTAGGTGTAAAACATCTCCACAGAGCTTGCTAATTATTTACTTTTTACCTAAATTAGATGAAAAAAATTTTTTTTTAAATGAAAAGTCGTGTTCATTCAATGATAATTAAGATTTTAAACAGACAGCTGCTCATAGACTTATACTGAACTCAAAAAGCTGCCCACGCTGTGGAGCTGGCGGGGGTGCACATGACCCGAGAGGAAAATTGGAGTGAAACTAAAGCTGAATAGACGTTTTTCACAGCAAACATTGTGACTTGTCAAGCACAGGCGGAACTGATAACATTATCAACTGGTGCATTCCGTTAGAAAAATGGCTGGAAGTGACCTATCGTTTCTGTTATTGGTTCCACATGTGCTTTTTCTGCAATGACGAGTCAAAGTGCTGTCTGCCGTGAATGTGATTGGCACATAAAGGAACACCATTGCTCACAATGCAAACATACAGGCAAAGAAACATGTTCACATGCTTGATATTTCAACCAATTCCTTCTTGACTCCTTTCATTACCAGCATCTCCGGTACTGTTCCCTGTTGATAGAAATACAGTGATTCTATGCATGAGCGGTGTGCCATTTTTTGAGCCTCCAGGTCAACTTGGCAGAAAAGACTAACCACCAAGGTAGACTACACAGATCAGCTGGTTTGGTTTCACTTAAGTCAGATGTTAGAAACGCAGGTTGAGCTCCACGGTTGAAAGTCGAAGCCTGAAAAACTGGCTTGGGACCAGAAGTTAAGATCAAGTTAATCTGCCATACTGTTAGTAGGTTTCAGGGTATTAATTGCCATTCCAACAACAGATCTGAACTTTCAGTAAAACTGGTTTGCAGTTGAGGAGATGAGGCATCTTCTGAAGGGTTAGGGTTAGCCTAACCCTAACCCTAACCCGAACATATGAATAATAGTAATAGACTGGTAATGGATAGTGACTAATAATAGTAAAAAGTGGGAGCAGCAGTCAGCCAGTAGCAGTGATCCAGCCAGGCGTACTGCTACCATGATCCACAGGATCCTTAGACAAAGCACAAAAGGCTCCGGGGAAGATACTAAGTTAGTAACATATATCAAGGGACCTGATTCATGCAGAGGGAGAGGGAGAGGAGGGAGTCTAAGCAGCATAACTAGGGGCTGGTCCAAGGCCTGAGCCAGCCCTAATGATAAGCTTCATCAAAAAGGACAGTTTTTAGCCTACTCTTAAATGTACAGAGTGTGTCTGCCTCCCTAACCCAAACTGGAAGAGGATTCCACAGGAGAGGAGCCTGATAGTTGAAAGGTCATCGTCCCGCACTACTTTTGAAGAACCACAAGTAAGCCTGTATTCTGGGAGCGCTGTATTCTGCACTTAGGGGACTGAGTATTTCTCCCCAGACAAACCATTTTGTTGCAAACGGAAGTTCCGTGGAAGCTACCTGTGATCTTTTTAGTAGCTTTTCAGAATTTTATGCTTATTTTAGTCAGAGTTTTCACTGTCTTGGTGTGTCTAATGCAGCACCTGGCTGATTGACAGGCCAAAGGATAAGCACACTGGGTGCTTTCGGCTGAGATAGACATCAGTAAAGCAAGTGTAGGCCTATGATTTGGATTTCCCCAATTCCTAACCAATGCCATAGCTGAGAGATATTGTGTCCTCTGTCACACAATACTTGCCACATCTTTATGGCTGAATGAATCTTTACACTATCTGTAAACACAACCGATACAGAAGTTACTTTTCCTCCCAGTGTGTCTCATGCACACAATTAGAAAACACTCCTTCAACACTGACATGGGAACAACTGGGCCTCACACTCTGTGGTCTGCCATGAGAGTCCTGATAGCGACGCCTTATTTCACCCTGATTCTTCTCCCATGTGTTCTTTGCCAACTGTAATGTGCTTATTTGTGTGTACAAAGGCAAATCTGAGGCTGCTCTTATTTTCCCCTTGTGGTATGAGAGCTCGGTCTGATGTGTGTTGGGTGGATAAAACGACAGTGTTGACAATATCTACTTATCTGCTGGCTTTGACCCGATGGGAGCAAGGCCATGGCTGGATGCGCCTCCCTTATCTCCATATCTACGTCTGCGGGGGCCAACCCATAACTGCTGCCCAGGCTTTTTCTTGCACCACCATGCCTCCTCCTCTTTCAGGTGGACTTTTTGTTCCCTGTGCAGGCAGAATGCAGGCTGTGGGCTGAGGAACAATACTGTGTTCAGAGAGCAGGGAGAAAAACTGCACATAGCAATCCTCGCATCACATGCAAAGGAACTCCCTGCTCCCTCTGTATCTGAACAAATATGGCTGTTTGCCTCTCTATGGGCTGAAAGAAATAAGCATTTAGAGAGTTCATGTATGACTGCCGAATCAAATAAGCATGATGATGAAGAGACCATTTTGGTAATGCACTAACTCTTAATGTCAACAAGGTCATTGTTTGTTGTTTTGTCACATGGCAAAATTTCAAAACCATTAATCATAAACTTGTCTTTACAGGATGAAAAAACTCAAGGATTTGACAAATATGTAAAAATAAGTGAAAATATCAGATGTATAATATGTACAACATGAAGTAAATCACTAGTTAACCATTCCAAATCTCCCCACAGCCAACGCCATTTGTAACACTTGAATAAAATCCAGTAAGGACCACAGGTCCAAGGTTGATGTGACAGTACATGTGTTTGGTAACTTTTTAAATCCCGGTGCACATTCTGTCCGAGCTCACTGCAGGGACACACTTGTGAGAGGAGCGAATCATAGAGGTAGGTCTTTGTGTGTGCTTCTTATTAGAGAATAATAATCATGAGCAGCAAACCATAATGCAAAATCATGATATATTGATATTCATAGATATAGTCGCAACACATTAAAATCTATAATGAAAAAAAATGTTGTCGTGAAGTTCTAAGGATGAAATATTGTTTGTTCGCTTACACTTCTTGTTTATTTCAGTGAACTTTGTAAAGCACTGTGAGACAACTCTGTTGTGATATTAGGCTATACAAAATAAATTGAATTGAATTGAATTGAAAAAATAGAATCTAATGATTGATGACTCCCTTTGAAGGCAGTTATCATGACCTTTACCTATTGCCAGTTTTATTAACACACTCCTTGTTGTAACCGTCTTATTGAACTTTGCTCACTGATTTTTCACTCACATGTTGTGATGATAAGGTTGATGCAGGAGAACTCTTCTCGAGGAAAACAATTCTGACGCCAAAGAACAAAATCAATATATATGTGTATATATATTTATATATATAAATTTGAGGTTTGATGCATCAAGGTAAAATAGGATATTGGATATTGAGGCCCTGCAGCATGTGAGCAGTTCATCTGCTTATTTCATTATTACCCTGATAAAACATCATTTCATGAGCTGTTGACAGGATGGACAGGGTTTATGTTTAGTGCCGATAAAGAACAGGCTGTCATATGCTGTCAATCTGCAAGGTTCCACATTTGAAAGGAAAAAAACAAGGACTTGAATGCTTCATGTTTTTTCTATGCATTTCAGGCACCTGGGGCCATGACCCAGTAAGGGAGTAACAGGTAACCATAGGTCAGAGAATTATCACAGATCTGACAGGCAGACAGGCCACATTTAGAGTTTCATTTTCATTTCACATGCATCAGCTTGGAGTGAGGGAGAGGCCACCCGGTGGGAGCACGCCAACTCCACACAGAAAGCACCTGTGAGGCGCCAGTCATAGCATTAGTTTATTGAAACGTGATTGGATCAATTTGGGTTAATGATTTGAATTATAATCATAAATTGATACTCCCTGAGGATTTATTTGCGTCAGATTTATGAATGATTAATTTTCACTGTGAGTTAAACGCGCACTAAGGCCGGAACGTTTTAATTTCGCCGCCTGAAGCCGCACGGAATATTTTAACGGTTACACCAGCGAGCTGTCAAGCCAGCTGAAGTGGCTCTTCTCCTCTACCTGTGCAGTAAGGCCTTTATTATCGTTCATTTGGGGTTTATTTAGGAAGAACATGTTGGTGTAACGGGCTGTTGTGGTGCTGTGTGGCTGGAAGTGAGCAACTGGACGCGTTTTAACCGTTTAACCTTGACAGGGAACTTTGTTTTGAGTGTTAGCACAATGTCGAGCGACTTTAAGCTAGCAGCTTGTCATTGGCCGCTAATTAACGATAATTAATTTATCTTAGTAATGTGAAATTAATAGGAATCCCGCCTACGGCAGACATTGAATTTCTCAGTGTGTTCAGGGGTCACAGAGCTGGTGTTACTCTCTGACTGTTGGCGCTCAGGTGATTAGTATGTTGATCCACTTATCGAGGCTAGCTGGCCAGCCACACTCTCTACACTCTCTCTCAATCATTTCGTGACGTTGTGTTAGCCTTCATTCACCTTTAAGCTACAGGGACTCGAACCCTGAAGCGGCACAGAGCTAAAGGGTACAGTGTGGTCACCGCACAGACAACTTTAGGGAGATCTGTCGCCTACCAGTAACTCCTGCTGTAAATATGTCTCACACGTTTCGAGGACACACACATGGTGTCCAAACACAGATAAGAGAATAATGTTGTCTTTTCTTAGAGAAGCCACATGTTGTTGTGTCCCTGTGGAGTGGAGACTGAAACTGTAACTGAGCCAAGGACCCCAAAACTGACCCAAATTAGACCAATAACCCCCATTTGAATAGATCTGTCCCTGGGACCCCATCTGATAGGATTTTTGCTTTTAGATATTTTGTTACAGAAAGTGGATGAAACCCCTGATCAAAACATACAGACATTCAGCCACTGTGTTACATATATATGGAAGAACAGTGAAAATAAATAGCTGGGGACCCAGCATCCCCGTGGGGGAATGAACCCCACTTTGATACCCACTGCTGTAAGGTATCCACCAATGTACACTGTGCCAGTCAGCCATTGAGATACTGATTGCATATCACAAGTGTTAAAGGTGGAAGTTCACCATCTGACAAGGATGTCTTTTTTGTAAATAACAAAACGTATAAGTTGTACACTTCTCTAGTATTTGGACTGTCCAATATTAATATTAATCTAGGTGCAAGTTCACTATGAGTTGAATTTTGTTACTCAGTATTTGACTTAGAACCATCCGATTATCACTTGCTTGCTCTGTAATACCCAACTCTCAACGCAAAATGTTAACTATTAAACTGAACCCAGAACTGGTTTTCAGTTGATACTGACCTAAGTATTAACATCAGATGGTGAAAAGATGATGTTTTTCACTTTATTTGGACATTTTACAGACTAAAAAGATGTTTAAAAAAATAAGGAAATAGTTGTTCTCTGTAGCCCCACATTTTCCATATTTCCAATATGCAGAGAAGAAGATATGTTTCAAAGAAATGTTGATGAAATCGGTATCTTAAAGCTTGTTGTCTCTGTCCCGTTCTGTGCAGGCCTGCAGGATGGCCCAGGCAGACAGCAAGTTGCTGGTTCTGGGAGCGTTGGCTGGAGTGGCTGGCATCAGTTTGGCTGTGGTGTGTTACCAGGGCTTTAGGTCAAAACGAAGAAGCTCGTGGCCAGGCTTCTACCTCAGCCGCACTTATGAACAGGAGGCTGGTGTTATGTTGGTGGATGGTCCAGGTCTGCCCAGGGGCCAGGCTGAGGTGCTGGAGCGCCTTGAGGCCTTGATCCAGTGTGTGTCCGAGTTGAAGGATGAGATGAAATCACTGAAGAATGCTCTGCCGATGCTGCAGGACCAAGTCAGGGAGGAGCTGAGGGGACGTGATGAGGCACGTCGAGCCAGCTCTCTCCACCGAACCACACCAACACGCAGGAAAAGGGCTGCAGGCACCCTCACTGGGGCCAGACCTGGGGGTCGCAGCTCAGAGGAAGCAGAGAGTGAGGGAGGGTGAGTACTTTAAAAGCTTCAATACTCAATATTCCAGTTATAGAACCAATAATTATACATTTAAACATTTCCTCTACATCAATTTCTTTTAAATTATCCAAACTTCCTTTTACTACAACAGATTACATGACAGTAATGTGTTTTCTTAAACCTCCTCTATCTGAGTAACCCCACCCCCTCACAATGACACACATACAGTCAGTTAGTCCAATACAGCAGTCCTGTAATACATCCTGGCTTCATGAAGACTATATGTTCATGTTGTAATAGAGTGTAGATTCAGTTATATGGTCATTTTAGAAGATGTAGTTTGTGTTTTACACTGGCAGGTGTTTTTATTATTTTGTCCGTCCCGTTCATATCAATGGGGATAGGCTACCAAACAGAAACACCTCACTGTATAAGTGCAATACTGTTCAATATCACCACAAACCACAACCTCCAAAATGACCATAAAGTTGAATCTACACCTGCCAAAAGCATTCAACATTATAACCGTAATCAAGGGAGGATTAACTTTAGGACTGTTGTATTAGACTACATTATTTTTTGCCAGGAGTACCTAATAAACTGGCGGCTGAGTTTAGTTTTTAAGTGCTTTATTATTTAATTCCATCCATGGCGTCTAAGTTTACAGGAACCGCAAACACTCACACACAACCCACAATATTAACAATCTTTAAACAGAACACACTTACAAAATGGTAACCAGATATTAACTTCACGTGGCAGGCTTGGACCTTTGATCACAGCCAGTATTTTGGATTGTTGCTCACTGGACAATCATTAATTTTCTCGATTAGCTTGAGCTCAAAGTGCATTATCTTCATCACACATTACATCTATTTGTACACTAGTCACACAGCTGTTACTGAATATATGAATATATATTATCATCCCTTCTCCTCTCTCTATGCTGTTAGGGAACCCATGATACATGAGGGTCATTCTAAAGCGGGCCACTGCCCATACACATGCAAGGCACAAACATGATACCATGTTAAGACTTTGGTGGTTTTAAATATCTTTTACGTAACTGGTCTCTTCGGTGAGAAAATTAGAGTGTAAAAAAGCGAAAAATTATTTGACGACCCAGGTGTAACACTTTCACACCAGAATGCATAAAACTGTGTGTAAACACAAAGACAGAAATGTGCATGTGCATTCTTGTCATCAGATTCATAAAGCCATATGCACGTGTGCCTGGTTCTGTTTGATAATTCTAAATCATTGTCGAACCAGATGCACATGGTATTTGCAGTGATCATCTCAATCATCATTGTTATGAAATTGTTAAATAGTTTTTTTTAATGAATAAGAAAATATGAAGCTTCTCTAACTAATGATTAGTGATGATACCCAGCTGTGAACATCAGGGAGAAATAGTCTAAGTAATGGAGGGTTTGTGAAAGCCAGACAGTCAGCAAGTCATTGAAAGGAACTTGTATCATAGAGTGCTGGTGAAAGTGGTTTCTTCCTCCACAAAGGCAAATTATTTGGTTTAAAGTCTTTGGATCCGAACGTGGATTAGTAAAATGTTCCATCAATGTGAGAAGTAAAATGCACTCTTTCACAAGCTTTCACTTTGACTTTGATCAAGTTTAGAGTCTGGCTTATCATGTATTTTATTAGTATACAGTACTGTCCAAAAGTCTCTGGCAGGTGTGAAGAAATGCTGTGAAGTAAGAATGCTTTCATTTATAATATAACATTTAATTGTTTATTTTTATTGATTTACAAAATGCAAAGTGAGCGAACAGAAGAAACATCTAAATCAAATCAAGATTTGGTGTGACCACCCTTTGCCTTCAAAACAACATCACTTCTTCTAGATACACTTGCACAAAGTCAGGGATTTTGTAGGATCATAGTCGGGTGTATAATTAACCAATTATACCAAACAGGTGCTAATGATCATCAGTTTCATATGTGGGTTGAAACATAGTCATTAACTGAAACACAAACAGCTGTAGGAGGCTTACAGCTGGGTGAGGAACAGCCACACTGAGGTTGTGGAAGACAGTTTCATGTCACAGGTCAAACACCACTGCAAGACTGAGCACAGCAACAAGACTCAAGGTAGTTAAACTGCATCGGCAAGGTCTCTGCCAGGCAAAGATTTCAGAGCAGACGGGGGTTTCTAGATGTGCTGTTCAAGCTCTTCTGAAGCAGCACAAAGAAACAACGTTCTTTCTCGACCGTAGACGCAGCGGTCGGCCAAGGACACTTAGTGCAGCAGATGACAGACACATTATGTTTACTTCCCTTTGAAATCACAAGATGTCCAGCAGAGCCATCAGTTCAGAACTAGCAGAAACCAGTGAGACTAGGTACACCCATCTACTGTCCGGAGAAGTCTGGCCAGAGGTGGTCTTCATGGAAGAATTGTGGCCAATTGCTCTGAACTGATGAGTCAGAATGGAAATATCTGGCTGTAACAGAAGGCAGTTTGTTTCCTGAGGGGCTGGAGAGCGACACAATAATGAGTGTCTGCAGGCAGCGGTGAAGCTGGTGGAGGTTCTTTACAAGTTTGGGGCTGCATTTCTACAAATGGAGTTGGGGATTTGGTCTTGTAATCAGTAACTGTAATCATGTAGAATCAGTGTCATCATTACATAGTTTGTCCAGCAGACTCCACTGTTTACAGCACTTTGCTGCTGCTTATGAGCTGAGCACATGTTGGTGTAAAGGATCTAAAAATATTTATTCAAATACTGAAAAAAGATGTTATAGCTTTGAATTATCTGCCTTTGGTATGTATCTTTCTTACATTATTCTGATCACAAAAATGATTTGCATGTATATTAGTATTGGTTGCATCTTTTTTTTTTCTGGAATTATCAATACCAGCTTCAGCCACAAAATCCCATGAGGCTCCAGTCATTTCTTAATATACATAATGCCAGTAGATAAACACAAGATCAATAAACAACAGATGACCGTGTCAACAGGTGGCAAAAAGGTAAATTGATTTCACTTTAACAATCGTATCTATTGATGAGTATGTGAATCAAAAATCTTGTGGCCCTCCTACTTTACCAGTTAAACTGGCTTGCTCATGCTGTGTGCTCAATTAAAGTTACAACAGTATGTACATTTGCCTCAGGTGCTGCAGAGAACAGCAGACTAATCAAGCACCACATGCCAAGTCATCCACCTCCATCCTCAGCCAAATGCCTTGAACTCACGCCAACCCGAGATAACATAAACAACAGATGTCTCTCTCTGAATTGGACTATCATTTTAAATCTCATCTCATAAAAACAAATACCAACTGTTAAATGATGATGATTAAGCCACGGCTTTAATGTTTTCAACAGTCAGGCAGACTTAAGTTCTTCTCGGACGTGACTGAATATATTTTAAAGATTTGATTCTGAATGTAGCTCACATAGATTTTTGCAGGCACTGGGGTGGACATTTTGTCTGTGACTCGTGCACTTTACCTGGATTGACCTATGCTTCATTTGTGCAGGAAGTAGAGTGTGTGAAGTGCCAAGAAGACATCATAACACTGAGTGCAGCTGCTTTCACGTCCTAACCACACAATCTTTGGATGTGCAGTGAGCCTTAGATCAGAGCTGTACGGCTCCTCCCCATCTCTGTTACTGTCCTCACAATGATTAATCAATTGCCTCAGAGCCATTTTTTACAACTACAACAACATAAAGTAGGCCAACTGAACATCCAGTGCCCCCTGGATAATTTATCAGTGTTGTGTTTTACTGTCTGTCCTCTAAGAATCACATTCCACTCCAAAGTTGGGTTTTTTTTTCTTTCTGTTTTTACCAGGAAAGAGGCCAACGTCACTTGTTATATAATGTTTAAGATACTTGAGATAATGCTGATGCAACCAGATACGTGCCCATAAACATGTTGTTCGGAAAAGATTTATTTGCATTTGACATAGAGACAAAGACCCAACATGAAAAGCACTGGTGGCAGCATAAACGTATTTCAGGTCATGCACGTTTGTTGGCAGTGGAAGGGAGACAGTTCATAGACTCGTAATAACACCATGTCATACGAGTCCTCTTTCATGATGAATAAACATTTCAGGTCGACCCACCTCTACTTTTGTTACCATCGCCCTCGTGGAGGAGCAGATGGAAGCGTAAGGCTGCCCTCTAGCAGATGTGGTTCACAGGTTTTGAGTGACAGTCGTCGGCCGCATCAAATGCTCTTAATTACAGCCCGGGTTATTATGCTTTAAAAGAAATCACATCACGCACACACCTCCCATAATTAAAGAGCCTTTCCTGCCGGTCTGTTATTTGTATGAGCAGAGGGTGTGGGGAATAGTGGGAATGGTGCAATGGAGAATTTTCAGCCCCTTAGGGAATGTGTAGTGTTTTCCCCCAAAGGAGCCAGTTACACCCCTAATCCTCACATTCATTTAAAGGGCTCTTCATGTCTGTTTCGGCTGGCTTGGAAGTGTTTGGATCACAAGATCTCTACACAATATCCCCATGAGAGCCCTGATGCTATGGGTTGAGTAATAGTTACTGCACATTTGTTGAGATCTAAAGCCTTAGGAACACATTACAGATTATTAAGATTATGGCGTTTATTGCTCGAAGTTTGCAAACATCTCAGGTCAACAGCAATGCTTGGGTTTTGCATACTGTCAATTCTAGTATCAGTCAGCAACCGATAACTAGAGAAGAACACATCTTCAATTGTGCACTTTACTAAACTTTTGTAAATAATAGCTTTAGTGGGGCTGTAGCTTTCCAACAGGGGGCATCGTGCAAGTATGAAGAGGGCCTTCAACAAGCCCCATGCAGCAAGCTCTGCTGCAGAACCTGCTACATGCACATCATGAATAGGCAAAGGCTTGCGTTTATATCCTGCTGGAGCTGATAGTTTTTGCAGTCTTAATTGTTTTATACCATTTGTGTTGAAATGTTTTTCTAGTTGCATAATTGCAATTGATAAAAAAGATATATCTATAAACATACAGCATAAAGTTGATTTATAGAGATATTTGAAGCATGACCGGCGTTGGCAAATAGTCAGATAAAACAGTCTAGCTCAGACCTGAGTCCGTGTTACAACACATATTACTTGTGCAGAAATGTTCACAAGTATCAGAACAATTAGTGTGACACAATGTCAGTGTTATGAAGCAGGGTAGCGTCGATCTTAACAGGGAACTTGTAGACCCACAGCCACTGAAAGGTTGAAAGTTACGGCTGTTTATTCTATTCACTCCTCATGTGTCACCACGGCTTCCTCTGAGCTACCTCTCTGCCGTTTAAGGAGACCCATCAATCACCCTGTCTGTGTGCCAAGCTGTCAGAGGCTTCATTTAAAAATGTCTTGTAGAAACTTGTAATTCCTTGAACAGTTCCCACTCAGTTTATTCACATCACGTCGCTGTAGCTCAAGGACATTACCTCCGTCTTTTTTTCCTTTTCCAAAAAAATAGCATCTATGATATTGGATGGTTGTTGATTTAAGTAGATTTAAGCAGGAGTTTTGTTTAGTGACGGGCAAGCCTGATCAACACACAGAGAAATGTTTAGAAAGAGAGAAGGGAGCTCATTGTCTGCTTTGTGATTAAAAGCTTTAGTCTAACTTCCCTGTGACGTCATGGTACGTGTTACTCCGCAGCTGTCCGTAACCAAGACATTAACATCTATATCCTCGGATTCATACTTCAATGAAAGGCTTTTAGCCACACAAACAAACACGTTTATTGAATTGCCTACAATATATGCAGTGCACCCTCAGCTGTCTGATGCATCCCCAATCACCCTGTGGAGTCTGACTCCACCACCCACATCTCCCTTTCATCTTCAGTGACCAGCGCTGACTTCTCTGTGATCCTACAACCTGACACCTGTACATTTTGGGATGAATGAAAGGTTGAAAGTTTGCTCCCTGAATTGTTTTCTCTTATTTTCTGTGATACATTAAAGTGAATTAATATTTTTTTATGTTAACAATAGATCACAAAACTTCTTCTTTGTGAATTGGTACTGTTTGTTTCAGTTCTTTTCTCCTTTAGCAGACAGCTGCATAAGCAATTTGTGTCCTTGGCTGCTTGGCGATATTGACACAAAGTGTGGCCCGCAGAGACGATTAAAATTTGTGAATCGATTAAAATTTTAATTGTCTGTGGCCCCATTTCAGTACTTAAACTATCAACAGCGTGCATTGTAGTACACTACTTGGGTACTGTGTCAGACTGTGCCCCCCTCAGAAGCATTTGTCAGGTTAGGAATGATAACTAGTGGCGCCTCATGAGTGTTATTGCAATTATGTTTTGTCATCAATGCTAGCAGTGTTTGCACAAATTAGCGATGGAGATGGGGATGGAGCTAGACCAATGTCTAGCAGCTGTCTGATGTAGTAACAAATTCATAACCATTGTGACTTATCACAACAACAACAATAATGATATTGCTGATTAATGATTGCTTTTAGAATTATTTTTTTCACGTGTCTCTTTTTCCTGCGGCCCTTAAATTGGCACTCGCTCATAAAACTCTGACAACACCTGTTCTATATATATATATATATATATATATTACCATAAGTAGAGGAGTAAACACTCTTACACATTTCTAGAGTTTTTTTTTTTTTTTTTCTGGAGTTGATGTCTTCCTACCTCCTGTTCAGATTACTATCTCCTGCTTGTTACAAGTCAGACATCACTTGTGTACAATTGGGTGCAAACCCCAGATTCCATACTTGTTTCTTCCTCCTTCTATTTTAAGAACAAAGTTTTATATTTATGGTTGCCCAATAGAAAGGAACCTAGTGTGATGTCATGATCATGTAAGATGAATTATTACATTCATTATTGACTTTGTGGTATCATGTGACTGTGGCTCATGATTGACAGGTTATTTTTCATCCCTTTTTTTCCGCCTCTATTACTTACAACAACAAAGGGGAGCATAGTTAGAAACGCTGCAGTGTTGGCAGCTCTGTGGTTCAGCAGCTAATCAGCAGGAAAGTGGGAGTTAACATTCAAAGAGTCAATCCCTGCCCAGCCTTTTGGGGTGGTGGTGGGGTGAGAATAAATAAGTGGACTCTGTCCAGTCAGTCAGCCATTGTTGTAGAGCAGGCTTTCATAGGCTGAACTGCATGTTCCACAGACCGGTGGCGTTGGGATGGTAACTCAGGTTTGTTTTGAACGGTGTAACCGTGGAGACTACCATTGCTGAGCTCTATTGAGATATCCTATCATTGCCCCTTTGGGTCTGCATACTGAATGGCTAATCTCCTTCAGTGAGCAAACAGCCTGTTGAAAATGAAGGTGAATGCTTTCCAGTCCAGAAAGAAATTGACGTAGTGTTACAAGGTTGGACCCTGCATGGGCACATGTATTATACAGTTTTTTTGTTGCTGAATACACAGTGAAAGATACAACCAAATGTTTCAGTGGGCTAATTTTATACAGATTTACTGATTCTGGTACTGATGCTGCATCTAACTGTTATATTTATTATCAATTAAATGGCATATATTTAATTAATCAATACATTTTTTTACATCCTTGATTAATCAATCAATTGATGAAAAATCAATCAGCTAAATTGTTTTGTGTTTTACATGATTGTATATGTAATGTATATGTCTTTAGCTGTGTTTGAGTTTTGTATTGTCTGAAAAAAAACAGTGATTTAAAGGCACATGGGGCTCTTGGAAATTGTGACGGGCTATACTCAATTAATATTTTACTCCATATTTCTTACCTTGTTTGTTCAGAGGTGAAAAAACCTGAAGGCATTTGATTTACAGTGATATCAAACGGCAAAAGCAAGAAACTGCTCACATTTGTGGAACCATAACTGGCAAATGTTTGATATTTTTATTTTCTGCTAGTTAATTGATTATCAAAATTGTCACACTACCTGCCGACCACTCGTTTTAATACCACAAAAATAATGTCTGAGCGAGCTAGAGGTGTCAATGACCACAACCTAAGCCAACCCCTCCCACTAAATCTGCCCTATGAAAATCACGGGGTTCATACGGATCATGGAAATCCTTGAAAATGCTTGAAGTAGGTGTTGGTGCTTGAATGTGGTATTTTCAAGGTTTGAAAGGTGCCTGGAATTTGAATAAAGTGCTTGAAATTGTAGTTTCTTTAATTTAATAAGTCACTATTTGATTGAATAGTTTGCTTTTTAAAGAAAGTAAGTCTGTGAGAGCTTAATTGATTTGAGTATATTTAATTTACCACAGCCATAAGGTGCTGGGAAACTTTGAAAATGTGCCTTGAAAATGCAAGTGCTTGAATTTCTCTTTGGAAAAGGTGCAAGAAACCTGGTATAAGCTCGCAAATCTGCCTCCCTTCCCTTTCACTGTTTTATGTGCTTCCACTGCTGCTGTTTTTTGGTGTTTTTGCACAAAATTACAAATATAAAATTTTTATGCCTTTACAAATCGAATTTGCCTGCAGAAAAAAACAAACAATTTGTTGTCATGTGTGAGTCATGGGAGGGCCTGCTGATACCTAGTCAGTGTTGAAATGCTAATGACAATATTTAGACTTGTTCTTTCAGAGATGTGCTAGTAACGTTGCAAGGATTATAATGGTTCCTGCACAAACATATGTATGCTACATAAGCACATGCAGTAATACAAATAGATCCTTAGCTTCTCTTTTCTTTCAACTCAAGTGATTCATGAGCCGTGGAATGGCGTGACAGGAATGCGCTGATCACTCAGTACTCTGCTGTCTGTCTCTCCAGCTCCACTGAGTAAATAACTGTAGGGAGGAAGGGAAACCGGACTGCTGAATGAATAAAAGGACAAAAGGATGAATGAATTAGGGAATGAATGAATGAATGAATGACACAAGTCCAATAATGCGAGTGTCTTGCTATAGTTAAATGCCAGGTCTATTTGCTGCATGGCAATGCTCTGTAACGTGGTGCGGGCAGACAAAAAAGTAAGACCACAGCAGTCAGAGTAAACACAAAAGCACACCCATTCAGATTTTTCTAAGCTGGGGTGTATTGGCCAATAAATCGTTTGAGCCATGCCTGCAGGTTTTAGGGTTTACTCGGGGGTTAGTGCAGAGAGGGGGATTGTTGAAAGGCTTTGGCACACTATATCTCAAAATGATGGCGTAAAAGCAGATGGAGGCTTAGAAAAAAGATGCTGTAAAGTCTAGGTTCTCTTACCGTTACAGGGATTCTGTTTCCCAGTAAGCTACAGAATTTGATTCAAGTATAATCCTGTGTTCTCACTTTATATCATAAACATTATGACACATATCTACATATCTAGCTGCTATGTTTTAGCATTCTCCTTTATCTTCCTACCACAGTGGCTGCTGTTCAGCAAAAGTTAGATTGCTCACTTAATACCTGCATTAACTAATGTTCTAGCCACTTGGGGGCAGAGGGAACAAGTCATTTGATACATTGTTTATATAAAGACATTTAATATATTAACCATTATATAGAAGCAGGTTTATTTTCCTTTAAACAGCACAGACCTGACATATTGTTACCTTTTATGTTGATATGGTGAACACACCAGGCTGACACTGAGAAGCAGTATATTCATTCTCCTTTTACCTCTGTTTTGGTCTCCACCAACTCTGGAGGGAAATATCTGGCAGTTAAGCTGCTCCATTGTGTTCACCCTGAGTGTCAGACTTTGGTGCCTGACAGGTAGTGTATGGTGGGTTTTTAAAGCTTTTGATGATGACATGAGTGATCTAAAACGGTGAGGTTGCAGGCCATTAAACCAATCAGAAGTTCACAGTCAGTTTGTATTCAACTGTGCCAAGCAGGTTGTTTTTTCATGCCGTTTGTTAATTTCTTTGCCTGTTTGTTTGTCAGTATTTTCCGATCAGATGGCCTGATTTTCTTGACACTTGGTGGAAGGGTGTAGCACGGCCCAAAGAAGAACCAATTAACCTTTGGAGTGGCAAAGTAAATGGTGTGGTGCAACTAAATGTACAATAAAACATGTTTTTGACATACTTGCTATAGTTTTGAAAACCTATCCAGACGTAATATATAGTTGCGCTAAACTAAAATAGCAGCTTTATTCCTGCATGCACCTGATGGTAACAGACAACACTGTGTTCTGTAAAATTCTTCATCTCAGCACACCGTTGCAGCTTCATTTGTGTTGACTTTGCCGTGGTGCATTATTTTTGACCGTTCCTTTCTTGACTGAAGCAGATCTCTGCAGCTCAGATGCCTTCATATTACTTCTATAATCACAGCACTCAGGTTTGAAGGTGTGTGTTGTGGGGTGGAGTTAGGAAGCAGCCTCCGGCACAAGGCACCTGTTGGGTCCACAGTCTTTCTGTCTGTGGCCCGCTCTGACACATCCTTCCAGAACCATGGCTCGCAGCCCAAAATATTCCCTTAACCACCAATGACGCACATGTAGCCGCTGCCAACACCTAATAGAGGCTTTTCATATTTTCACCCTTGTCTCTGTCTTTCATTTTTACCTATATCGTTAATATAGCTTTTTTTTTTAACTGCTGCCTTTTAAGTGCTAGCTTAGGGTGTTTGTACAAACTCACAGTAGTTGAAAGGGCACCGTAAAAACGTCTAATGCGAGTGTTGCGTGCCTCACCCTGACAAACAAGTCTCTGTGTTGGTGGAAAAGCCTTCAGGTATCCACGTTAAGACGTCAAGAGTTTCTTAACAGCCAGTATTTATAAACAATTAAGTGACCCCACTTATGTAAACAAACCCAGTGCCATTTGTGTGTAAACAGGCAGTGAAGATTGATCCTTTATAATCAGCGCCTGGCAGAAAACTGCAAAAATGCTCGTTAAGACAGGATTTTGATTGATTTCCAAAAAAACTCCTTAGCTGAGATGTTTTCATTCAACCACACAAGTAGAAGACAGTTGTAGATTGTGTTACCAGGAAACTGGCAACATTTAAGCTGCTTATTGATGCCTCCTGAGGCCACACCTTGCTGATGGCAGGATGGAGACGGTCTGGCCTGGTGATGGGAACCAACCACGTTGGTGTTCAGTGCAGCTTTAGTTCGGTGTAATTGCACATGCTGACAGCAAACTGACGCTTCACCTTTTCTTTTGCCAACGCGCTGTGCTATGTGTTTGTTTCAGGTACATGACGGCACTGACCGATTCTGAGGAAGAAGAGCTAAATGACAGGGAACAGGGGGATGAAGAGCAACCTGCAGACAAGTTATCTGTCCTCATTGAGAGGATCGACTGCTTGCATCAGGGCACTGACGCTGACAAAAGGGAAAGTCTGAACCTCCTTTTAGAGCAGAGGGAGGAGGTGAGTAAAACTCCCTGCACACATTCAATTGATAGAAGTTAGTAATCCGGTAGCTCAATACAGAACAGTGTGTTTTAACACTTGTATGTATTTCTGTAGTTTGGCCAGATCTCAACATATCTTTGGCGGCTAATTCGAGCTTACTGTGATGTTCATGACGTCAGCTCCACTCTGGAGGAGAAGAAGACCCACGCAGAAACTGGTAATCTACTAAACCTTGTGTTATACCACATTTGTCACACATCACACTTTGGATTTGTGTTGATACAATATCCTAACCACAGCTGTTGTACTGGCCAAAACCCAAATGCCGGTGTCTCATCTGGAAAACCCACGTAAGACCTCAGTCAGTAACTTTGAGTTGTTCGCCGACAATGAATTAGCAGAAACAAAGTCTGGCAAATTACAGCCTGCGGTAACAGTCAAGTTAAGGACCAGATAATGTTAAGTAGAAGTGTAAATCTCTTAGCACAGTCCATTTTAGGAGGAAAGCACACATAAGGTCTGAATTGGTGTAAATGTATCATACTAGCCGGATTGTTTTACAAGCACGTCTCCACTCTAATAACATAGGACTGATGCTGAATGACCAACACTTCCAGAAAAGCCCTTGTTGTGTTCCTGTTTCCTAGATTTGCAGCCTCTGCAACCAAACAAGTCGAAATATAAGGACCAAAATCAATGTGACTGATGCCTCAGTCTACATTTGCAAATCATTCTATCATATATGATCAATGTGAAATGACGCAGAATGCTTAGAGAGCAAACAGACTTTATTTGTTACACTCAAACTCACTTTACAAAATTGGCATTTCATGTTGCCTTCTTCATCCTGGCGGCAACCAGATCCTCAGTCGCCTCCTATTCCTCGACTTCCAATGTCTTTCAGTGTTTAGAAAATGTCAGCGCTACGAATTGATATCGTACAGCCTGCCACTGACACTGTGACCAAGACATATTTAGAGCCATCTCACACAGTGTGACATACATTAAGCTCTTTTTGTTATCACACCCCTCTATAAGAACATATACACGTTTTCTGGTTTTTATTGCCCACTGAACTCTTAACATGAAATTGCTCCACAGGATGTCTAGTCCACACACTGTACATAAGTTATACTCCAAAAAAAGACATCTTACAGTCTCAAAGTCAAGTTAATGATCACAAAACATCTTTCTCAGTGATCTCGCACGTGGGCCTTTAGAGCAGGACTTTCCATGCTCATCTTGTGTTACTCTCTAAGACTTTGCACAGTTACCCGTAAAGCTTTTTATTTCTCAAACAGAGGCTGTTTTGTGATTGTACTGAAGTTCAGACTGGATTGACCTGTTTCTCTTTAATCCTTCCTGATCAATGTGCCTCTAATCAGAGCTGGCCAGGTGCTTCCTGCAAAGACACCTGTGTCAATTTGACAGTGTGGGTGTTTAAAGCAACAGGGCATCGTATTTAACATTAATTTAGATATTAATAGAGCGGCTGGAATATGATACTTTGAACTGAGGATTTAAAACTGAGCCCTTATCTAGGATTGCATTTCATGCCACTTCTGTTTTTATTGCTTTAATCCCGTGCCCAGTGTTGTCTCTTGATTTATGTATCTCCTGTTTTGTTTTCTCAGTCAACACACCACTCGACTCTGCTAATCCTCATACTCTTCACTTGTCTTGTGTACAAGAATGTACTGGATGAATCTGTGTTCCATCAAAGCATCATTGTCTGTTGTCTGTCTTTTATTTTCTCTCAGGGAAGAAAGTCGGTGAGGAGGCAGTGAGCCTGAACCCTACATGTGCTGAAAGTCATCAGTGGTAGGTTTGAACCTTCTTTTCACATTTCAGCATTTGAAAGCTACTTTTTTCTGTGCAGTTACGTTTTTGCAGCTGCCATTTTAAAAGCAAATCAATCAAAGATACTTGAAGACACAGTTTGATGGTATGTGACTTGCCGTCATTGAGCCCCAGTATGTGAATCACCTATGGTTGACTTCTAATCCAGTTAAACTTGATCAGTAAATGCAGTGAGACAGCATAAATACAGGTACTTTCCCCAGATGAGAGCTGTTGGGGGGCCATGCTTTTGAGTGACGTGTTGGCCTGGAGCAGCTGTTCCTCAGTGTCTGAATGGATGTTTGACTCAGGTGTCTCTTTGAGCAGTTTCTCAAATATAACGTGAATGAATCCAAAGGAGTATCTAAGAAGGCCCACAGGGATAAAAGATGGGGTGACTTAAATGTGAATTATACTGGTTTACTCTTTGGACCAAACCAAAGCAGGCTTGGTTATACAAAGAAAACATGCATATTTTGTGAAATAGTGAAATAATGGTTGTCAGCAGAGCATCCTGCTATGCTTTGCAGTCGTCCATGTTTGTGAGATGATAGTTACCTTCCAAACATCTCCTTCCTGCAGATCCCCCCCAGCCTCTTGATAGCATCGCATCCAGTTTGAGGAATGTAAACAGGGCTTAGGTTACCTCTGCTCTGATAGACTGACGGCTGCACTAGAATAACTCGTGTGATAAATGGTCTTCTACTACTGCAGTTGCTGTTCCTGTATGTTGGTGGTTGCTTCACAGCATGAGCTGTACACAAACAGTGGTTGGGGTTATACATTAGTGGTACATTTGGCACCAAGGCAGTGAGGACTTATAGCACGTAGCATTTGATGTACCATATTCTTCTTCCAGCTGTGGTCAACGTTTGATTTGTCCTACAGAAAAAATATCTTTTAAAAACATATGTGACAGGTAAAACATGAGGTAATTCTCAGACAGAGGAAATCAGAGGAGCCTCCTCTCCCCTTGTATACCTCCCCAGTTGTTCTGTGATTCAGGGAAAAATCCCCTTGCTTTTAATTAGTTGTGCAGAGTGGGCCTGATGGCATGAATGCCGTTAGTATTTATGCAGGCCCCAGTGGTGCATTCCTCATCTGACTGCTCATGTCAAAACTTGACTGCTGATCATACATGGAATCCATGGCTAGAAGAAAGAGATGAAGATTGCACCAGATGCAGCTCTGGGATCAACTTGCAACTGCGAGTCAGCTTCAGATGCAGCTTTATTGAAATGATACAATGCCCCTTTTGTTTAGCTTAGCTTAACTCATGTTCAACATTGAGCAAACATGAATCCCATACAGTAAACAGTGTACGGTGTTTGGTTGTTTATATAGTTCTAATAGTTTCCCCAGTGTACGTATTTGTTACCATTAATTGCATTCACTGAATTAGTGTCCTGTGTAATTGAGATCATGTGGTTGCTTTCTGTATACACACTTATGAAGTTTTCTCATGGAAAACAGACCCAAACTGCCTACTCGAGCCAGCAGCCCAGTTTGCCCTGTTCGTTAGGGAATAATTAGCATTAGCTCATGCACATACCGGAGCACTCGAGACGTCAAGTGAAATAGAAGGCCGTGTTTGTTTAGTTAATTAAGAGCAACAGCTTTAAAAAAGCTTAATGCTTAATCCTATATCCACTAATGGCATTTGTAAGATTCTTAAACCAAGCAGAAACGCTGTCTAAATTGAATGGACAGGGCAAAGTAGGTAAAGCCGCACTTTGAGAAGGGAGGAGGCAGGGACTGGGGACGGTGCCAGGCAGTGTTGCAAGGAAGTTTATGTCTGAGGTAACTGTTTACTTAGCACACCGATGCCGTGAGAAAACTTGTCACCTGTTTCCCTGAATGCCGCCCAGCTTGTCACTATTTGGCAGATGTTGTTTAGACATGCTGCCAATCAGTTCCTACGCTGCCACTGAAACCAGCCACAGAGACTTCTTTACATTACCCCAATGAATGGACGTTTTTTTTTTTTTTAAACCTTTCCATTGCCATCTACTCTAATTTAACTCTGTTATAGTGTTGGAAGGGGTTCAAGTGGAGGCTGAATATGTCTTTACATGTGAAAAGTATTTTTAACTTGTATTTTGGTTACAGCTTTTCTAAATCTGAAAACACATGAAACAAATGAATTTGATGCAGGCACAACTGACGTGTGCATGAAACCAACTCTTAACATATATGACATTTCAGCAAATACTTGGCCCAACAAAATGAATGTACGTAGTTAGATTGAATGACCAACACATAAACAGTAGTAGTAGAACTACAGTATGCTGTGTGCTGTGAGTTACACAGAAAGATGAATGACCTCATCTGTCCCTGCTTGAAGGCACCTGTTGTCGGATGCACTGTGAACTAACAATTATTGTTGTAATTTATTTAATTTAAACAGTTAACTATATTAGGGTAACCAAAACAAGGCCTGCTGACTCATCCCTAGTCTTCATGATGCAGCATCACAAAGCTGGTGGAGGCAGGTAAAATTGGATGTTCACCAAAGCTTTCATTCAGAAAAGAAAATAGTTAAGTTTGATGACACACAAACTCTGTCGCATTAAACCAGTGTTACACATCCCCAATTACATAATAAGTATTATAGTTCTGTACCTGCCTTCAGCTTTGGACCAAACTATACAATTCCCACCAAATAAGTTTCAATGTTATTTTTATCTGTTTGCACAATTTGCTTACGTTGTTTTTGTAGTTACAGTATATCCTGAAATCATAGCTGGTGAACCACAGTGCCCTAAAGGTTGTTCACTCAGACTTTTGAGTGGCAGCTTAGCAGGTAGGGTAGGACAGTCTCAAAAACTTGCTCTGTTGTATTTGTAGCTTGCAGGGCAAGTCACAGATGTTATTGAATACATTGTGTCTCGGTGGAAGGTACGGCCGCTCTAGTTGTGTTTTAGTTTCGAGCATGAATCAGTCACATGAATGAATTTAGACCAAATTCCACTCAACCCGGCTCACAAAGTTTGTTCTGCCTTCACTGGCTCCTCCTAATGCATAGAAATGCAGCCTTTTTTTTCGACTAACTTTGCTGGGACACAAGCAGTGTACTTTGCATTCACCACTATCCCAAAATTCTAAGGACTAGATTGTTGTTCGGGGGTGAGACGCTGACCAATAGTCGATTTTTAATAACGATAGTTATTAGGATAAAGTTGATAGCCAACCAGTCAATCCATAGATCTACAAGCAATCAGGGCAACAAAACGTGATGTCATGAATATTCCAAATACAACATTCACTTGCAAAGCAGTTTGTTTACTGCTGATGTGATAGCGGATTCAACAAAACATTCCGCATCAGCGTCAGTCATCTTGGTTGTTCAAGAAATGCCTCAACGGTGCTCCTCCGTCAGTCATCGTATCAAACCTGCCCCATATCAGATAAAGGGTTGTGATTGGTGCGACACAGGCCTGGTCGGCTGGAGATCTGTCTGAGCGGGAGGGTGGCCAGACGCATCAGCCAGATCAAATACAGCATGAGCTTGAATATTCATCTGGTTCCCAGGCTGATGTTAAGCTGTTATGTGAGAAAAAATACAAATAGCCACTAGCCATTATCCAAAGCTTTGGAACTCTTCAATACTGAAATTGGTATCAGCCTCATGAATCAAGTGTTGTGTCCTTGTTCACTTAAGTTTATTAACGTGAAGCTCATTCTGTAGGTTTGTATTTATCTGTGCAGCACCTCTTCAATGTCCGTAGTGAAACTCCTCACACTGTAATCATAGAACCAGGGATTACACCAAATAACCAAAAGCTTTTATCCATTAAAAACTGCTGATGTGCCGCTACAAGCTGCAAAACATTTTTGTCAAGCTCACACAGTCAGAAACATGCAGCATCCTCTCTGAGCCTGTACCAGTACGTTGGCTTTGAAGACGTCAAGTGATGAATGAATGTGATGTCCATGTACGAGTCATCACTTCACAGGAGATTACACATACTTTCCCACTCTGTCATGCCCCAGGTTTCTGTACTTTTCCCAGGATGGGTGGATGAGGACTCTTTTGAAGCTGGGTGTGTATCGAGGCACTTTAGTCAAAGATCACCATTGAGAGGGATATGATCAGCGTCTCCTCAGCTCTCCCTGCTGTCACCCCCAAAATGTTTTAATTCTCCGTGCATGTCAGAGTATGCGCCTCAACCTCTCCGCTCTCGGATTTTATTCTACAAAAGCACTCCAGTAATTTGTAGCCATCGTGCCTGCCGTGTAGCTTTCAAGTAAACTATTTCATGAAAGTGAGCTAATGTGTGGACCACAGATGATATATAACTTAACATGTGTTTTTGTCTGTGGGTGTGTAAATGTGCATGAATGAGTGCACAGTATGCATACATTAGGTTATATGAGGGGCTTTCGTGACAGCGAGTGTGAAGTCTGTTTTTATAATTTCAGCAGGCTGACGGTTACGAGATGTGATTGCATTCTTGTATCGTTGGCTGTGTTTATTGGTGCGTTTTCAATGATCCCACTGTGTGAATTCAGCCCATGTAAAGCCCCGACTATAGGGCCTCTCTGATGGTACAAAGGCCCGCGGATTAAGCAGGGAGTCTGTGCCAGTGCCACTCAGAGGAGGGGGCAGGATGGGGTCACTTTGACCTCTACAAAGACAACTTTAATTTCAAACACGTGCCTCTGTTTGCTGCGGTCATTGCCAGTGTCACTGTGGCAGCATTGTGCTGTGTACCCGGTAGCCGTGGAAACCCTGTGTATGTGTAAACTTCAGACCTCACTGTACTCTTGTTCATCACTGTGGGAACACTTGACACACAGCCACAAATCCCACCTCCCATCTTTCTGTCACGGGTCAAGTATATCAGCGCACTTCACACACTCCCACATTGTCTCATCTCACAGGTTGTCCTTGAATTCCTCGAGTTCCTCCTCGTGTTTCTGTACAAGTTTTAGCCTGGAGTCCTGCCTGGCCCTCTCCATCTTGAATGAGCTCTCTATGTTTGGATTTGAAGGCTGAAACCAATCTGCTGTTTCCGCCAGGCAGCTGCCCTTTTGTTTTTGCCCAGTAGAGTGGGGGATTTCACTGAGCCACGATTAGAAATGCGAACTAACCTTGCGCAATTAAGTGCTCTATCCTCCTCATCTTCACCCTGTCATGTTTTGCCGCCGCCCACCTTTCCTCCTCCTCTTGATATTTCCCTTTCTAGACAGTTGAGGAGAGATAGTATTTCAGCTGAGAGAAGAAAGGAAAGCATAAACAACGGCAGGTTGGCCCCTGAGGCTAGACACACCTCTCTACATCTTCACATCCCATCTCCTTATAGGCTCCCTTTCCTTACCTGTCCACGCCTCTCCACCAAAGGCTTGGTGCCATTTCACACAATGACAATAGATATGTTGCACAACACCAAAAACAAAACACTCCATTTCCTGCATGGTACAGAAAACCTGATCTTTAATTCTTTAAAGTTTACATCTAGAAACTTAACATATAGAAGACACAAGTAGATAGATGATCACAAATGCAAACCCCCCTCCCTGTCTAACTCCACAGGGGAAAGTCCAGGTGCACAGATGAGCCAACATTATTGTATGCGGGGCCAATCATGAGCAGCTCTGCCACTGGCACTCATAAGTCCACATACTTTTCAGTAAACACTGCCAGAATAGCTACTTGCTGAATAATGTTTGAGCTAGCCAATCAGATGGAAGTAAAAATATGTCTTGCGGTAGCCTGGATGTTGAGCAATCTCTCCCACAGCCCTCACCTGGCCAATGCAGGATCTCAATCATGGTTACTATTGCCCTCTGGTATGCTGGTCTGGTTGCTCTCCTTATCTCACCACTAGTAAGATTTATTGTATTTAATCACATCAGCATACTACAGCATGCTAGAGGGGAATGACTAACTGGTTAGCATAACAGATTACAGTTTAGTTTATTGCTGTCTGGTTGGATTCACAGAGCTGTAAGAAACAATTGTTTTTATTAGCAATTGACTGGCTGTCACCGTCTCTCACAGTTTTGTTAATCCAAAACCTAATAAATATTCAGTTTACGGTGATGTGGAAAATGTAAGAGTAGCTAATCCTCACATTTGAGAATCTGGCCTTTTTAATCATAAATTTAGAAACAATCAATTATGAAATTGTTGTCTATACATTTTGTTAACCATTTATTCAACTGTCAACTTGGTAATTTGTTCGAGCTTTTGTCTTTCATTACGGCACGTTTGAACAAGACTGAGAGTTAACAGCCAGCCAACTCAATGAGGTTGTGTTTAGGCGCAGCGATGCTTTATGCTAAAAGCTAATGTCGGCACGTTAACATGCTCACAATAATACCAATGTTTGTATCATGTTCACAAACCAAAGTTCTGGGCAAAGGAAAGTTTTACCTGATGTGAAAGTTGAAAGCGTAAAAACAATGAATAGCTGCATGGTACATGGTATTTCATCCAACAGTTGTTGACACATTTCTCTCAATACCATGAATGATAACCTCTTGGTGGTGCTAGAGGAAAAGTCAAGGGACTGACGGATCTCTGAGCAACTCTCACTATTTGCATGACGGGCTCAAAATGACATTAAAATGTGGTGGCCGAGCGCAAACTAACTGTGTCGCAGCTTTGTTTCCTCCCAGCTGATATTTAGTCTCCGGTCATGGATTTGCTCAAAGCCTTTTACATCCAGCAGTCTGTTTTTATTGGAAGCTAGGCAGCACAACTGCAGACAGATAGCATCTCTGCTCCTGTGATGTTGTGGAGCTCTCCACTCATCGAGCGCCAACCAGCGGCAGAGTGGCCGCACCCTGCGCTGCCTTAAGAAAATAAACACAGACCTTTTTGGTTACAATTGCACACAATTTGTCTGCCTTTGTTTGCTTTGCAGAGAAAATTTTGGGCACTCAGAAGTGATGTGGTTAGTACTTGTCTTATCACTGTTAATTTTCCACGCCGCCCACAGTAAGTAGGAGTAATGATGGTTAGTACAAGGACTAATGTTTGTACGATGTTTCACCCAATTACATCCACCTGATTTTTGCATCTTTTTTTTCTTTTTGCACATTTTGATCAGTTAATGGTTGGAAAATTGTCAACTGGAGTCAAACTGCCCGGTATCTTGCTTGCCAGTTAGAAAGACCGTTGTACATTCTGTATCTTAATAGTATAATTCGCACTCTGCCACAGCTCAATAGATCTCACCCCCTTTTATCCCGGTGTTTTAATCTGTGTCGGTATGCTGTGCCCGATCACAGAGAGACTGAGCGATAAAAACTGAGAGCGACAACAGAGAACAGTAGCCCACCGCCAAATCATGCCATGTTACAGAATCCATTCACACATATCAGACACCTCAGTACACACACGTACAGCTTCAGATTCCATCTACCATCAGCACCACCATGTCAGACGACACTGTTTGATGACCTTTGTACCCGCTGATCCTTCCTATAAAAAGGTGTTTATGTCGCTCTGTGGTGTTTGACAGAGTACCAGCAGGATTAAAGTAGCCTTGCGGTGAAAAGACTTTGATCAGCTCTCTCCTCTCCTCTCCAAACCCTCAGCGTCATGCTGACTTACAGATCCCAAAGCTGAAGTCGCTCTTTGTTTCCCCTCCACCTGCCCATTGGTCCAAGTCAGTGTATTAATTAGTGAGTGAGGGAATAAGGTGAAGCAGCTTATCTCTGCTGATGTTATCTAATGAGGAGTCTCGCTAAAGGAGGTTGAGTGTTTGTGGTTTTTCAGTGCCCCTTTGGTTTCTCATCGTTAATGACCCAGAGAAAAGGTGGTGTGACTGAAAGCTGCTGCCGAATTTCTCTCCATTCCTCCCACCTACGCAGACTTCACGACTCGGCAACCAGAACCTGAGCCTGCTGCTATCATTGTAAATTCATATTAGTTTGTATCAAGTGCAAGTTGTCAGAACGGCTTAAAATGCTCAATTCTCAAGCCTGTGGCACACCAGCCGAACTTTCTCCAACAAACACAGATGTTTGTTTGGCGTGCCATGGCTGTCTGTCCCTGTTTGGAATTGCTTGGAGATGTTTGGTCAGATTCAACATGTTCAATCCCTGTTTGTCCATGTTTGGTGAAGTTTGGGCCTGTTTGCCATGCTTTCAGAACCGTGTCCATTGCAACACAGCTCGTGCATGCCTAGCTTTGGTGGTAAACTCATTGGGCCAGCTGTTAATTTGTTGTCAAAAACCTCGGAGTGACCATCAGTAGCTCTCCTGGACAGATACAGCAGCTGTGAGTAGTACTTTGACAAGTGGCTGTTGAGAAGATTACAAAATCACAGATTAAAAGCTTCCTTTTGTCCAATATTTCCAATATTTCTTGCATGTTTGAAGGCGTCGTGCACTCGACAGTACAAGTAGTGTCTCTGAATTAGAGTAGATATCCCCTTCACTCTCTATTTTGAGGTGTAAGTGAACTGTTTGTTACTGGTCAGCTCTTTGTTTTGTTGATCAGAGAGTCATGGGCTTTAGCCATTAACATACAAACAATATCAAGTGAAAACAACAAGGCTCTTCTACCCCACAGGGTACTTCTTCAGTTGCCATGGGGTACATGGAAAAAAGTATGCAGTAGCTCAACTAATTTGACAAAGTAGAAAAATATAGTTGGTGTCACAGCACACAGTCTAGTTAGCTAAAGGTAATGGATAAATGTTTGAATTAGTTACTAGCAGTTATGGTTAAATGGTGGATATAGGCAGCATCCAGTTTAAAATCAATTCAAACACATTTGGAGCATGATGTGGGGTGTTCATGAAAGGGCACTTGAGCTCATCTAACAGGGCTTGGTGGAGGGTGTACATCAGACAAAACAATTTTAGAACCACTGGATTAAGTGATGGTGTTGAGGTGCCCTTGTAGAAGACACTTGATGCCCACCTGTCTTGAGGGAAGAGTATGGTCAAAACAAACAAATCCCTAGGACGTGCTGACCAACCGTCATTTATAGCTGTTCTGGACAGCAACACTCTTTGACACAGAGAGGGGTGGCCACATGGTGATTGTTCAAATATGTTTATTTATGAAGCCCGATGTCACATATCAGCAGGGTATAATCAGAAACCATTATTTTCTTTTTGAATAAAAAAGAACATCCAAGAGTTTCTATGTTTATTTTGAATATTACAAAAACTAAAATTGGATAAAAGACACAGTAAGAGAGATTTTAAACTGGCCATTCACAATGCAGTTTTTTAAATTCACTTATTAATTTGAAATTTCTCCCAATTTGGACTTGAAGAGTTTTGTCAGCTGTGCTGTTAAAGGCAATGGCTCAAGAGGATCTTGTTTACTGCCGATCACAGTGGTGCTTTCCTTCTTCTAGCTAGAGACGGTAACTTTTTGGGTGCAGGGGACAAAAGAGCACAACTGATCAGCATAATGCCTCTCCACAGGTATGCCATCATGTGTGGAATTATGGCAGAATATGACACAGTGCAGAACAAAATAAAGAACGGATACATATTTAAGGTAAGTTGTTATCTCCCACAGACTACACAGTACTGTAGTTATATGCTGCGACTGTGCACGTTCTGAAACATTTTATGACTACTTCATGAATTTCATTATTATGTGTATACATTTTTCATATATGTGTGTTTCCCCTATGTACTTAGAGTTGAGGGGAAGTGCTCCTAAGCTAGTAAGCCACTCCTACAGTCATTCAGTTACATAAGACAGAGTGTGGAACTGCACGTAGCATTTTATCTTCTGTCAGCGGCTTCCCCCAAACACTGCGTACCTGTAAAACTCTTGACAGGTGAAAGAGAGAGAGAGAGATAGCGCTGGAGAGGAAAGATACGAAAAAAAAACCCTGAATCACAGAGAGGCAGAATGGAAAAGGACGAGGGAGGGTGTGTGACAGCCAGGAGTGTGTGGTCGCTCGGTGAGATCGCGTGTGTGAGAGGTGTTTGTGAAATACTTGTGGGTTGGTGAAGCAGGACAGATCAGGTCAGAACAGAAGGCAGTGGAAATAGCAGCCGCGTCATGAATCAACAGTGAAAATCTTTTCCCTGTCTGTCTCCCCACCCAGGATCACCTGGATAAAGCCATTGAGCTGAAGCCACAAGACCCCATGTCCTACTACCTGCTGGGCCGCTGGTGCTACGCTGTATGTGACCCTACCGAAACACTGCTCAACACAAATATCTCTATATATCCCTATGGTGAATCTATGGAGGCTGTCTGCGTGGCCGCACACCTCCCTTTGCTAACCCACCCACGGTTTCCCCTCATTCATTGCCACTGTTTAGCTTTCCCTGAGGTTTGTTTTCCCCTCTGAGATATTCACAGAAAGCTCTACGGGAGGTTAACACCAGCCATTGTTAGCTTTAAATCAGATTGGACCAGGGAGATATTTTCATCCTGTTTCTGTTCGGCTCACATTCTTTCAGTGCAGGCGGTTGTTTTCGATGCAGCGTTTGATTGTTTTTGTGACCATCATGTTTTGTCTGTCAATCACTTAATCACTGCCGGTGCTTTTGAAAATAGTGTGTGGTTATGATTTAATGTCATTTAGATATAAAAGTTTAGAGACGTTTTGCTGTTGAGTTTTCCTCTTGTTTATTGAGATATTTATCATGTAACTTAGTTACACTGGTCAAACTAAATGCTTGCAAGGAAGGAAGCTATTACAAAGATTACACTGATTTAGATTCACCTACACTCACCTCCACCCACTCGCCTCCACTCACTCATTATGAGCAGGGGAGTGCTTAAAATTAGTGGAGCAGTAACACCTGATATTTTTAGGGATTGAGTTTTACGGGCTGTCTGTGCTGCGTTCACGTTAAACAATGATCTACTGTTTGTATTCAGCCAGCGGTTCTGTTTCAAAAGTCCTGCGATGACGCCAAAGCAATGCTACACCTGCAATTAGACGTCGCTCTGATGAATGGTGCGAAGCAGGAACGTTACATGTCCGACCGAGGCTTCTCCTGGCCTTTATCGTCCTCTGTGAAAAGTGTCAGTAGAACAGTATCAGTGTACAGGGGACTTCTTGTCACAGGAAAGTCACATTTGGGAAATTGTGTTTTTCTGGCCTGGAATAGTTTAGAAAAATGATATGTAACCAATCTGGCTCTAGAAATTTTGTGGGTATTTGTTTATGGAAACGACTGGCCACAAAATGTATTAACTTAACATTAATTGTTAAAGCACTTCATCTCACTGCTGGTTGCTCAAAAATGTCATTACGAGTAATGGACAAAAGGAAAAAACATTAGATAAAACTGTCAACAGATAACAGCAATATGCCTAAGTAAGATCTAATGTGAAATTCAAATGAATGAAAAGTTAAATATAGATGTTAAAAAATAGTGATTGCAGACTTTTCAGTTCATGTCGTCGAAAAGTTGATTTTATTTTGAAAACCTGAGGGAATGTTGATCCTTTATGGACGTTTTTAGGAATTGATATCGTAAATAAAACGTGTTTGTTGAAGTTGATGGCTATGGCTATTCCCAACAGCTGATTAAATCATGTCTTCAAGAGTAATTTAGCATCCCCAGAAAGTCTTGTTCTTACTCATCTCCATTTCTTTAACCTGTCGCCTTACGTCAGTGGTGTACAGGTGGACTCCAGGACCACTGTGACAGGGATGTGTAACCACATCCACCATGTGAAACGGCATTAATCTGCTGCTTTTTTAGCCTGTGTTAACTTATTCGGTAAGTAATTAAACTAACTAAGAGTTGTCCTTTAACTTGTTGTGTTTGATTGATGTGCAGGTGGCTCAGTTATCATGGATTGAGAGGAAAGTTGCTGCAACATTGTTTGGAGAACCTCCAAGTGCCACAGTTGAAGACGCACTGAAGAACTTCCTTAAGGTACTGTGATTCGTTCTGCAATCATTCCCCTCTGTACTTTACTCTTCCCCTCTTTACATATATTGAATGCCTTAAGTCACTAAAAATCGCTGACTGAGTTTACACAATGGTGACTGAGCCCATGACCCACTGACGAACGCATTTCCAGTATTATTTGGCATTGCAAACTGGGTGTAGAGGCAACATTCCCGGGGGCAGGTAGAAGCAGCGCTTTCTGAAGTTGGACTAGTTCTTATGTCCACATCTGAATTGAACACTGTTTGTAGTTGTTTTGCCCCACACTGAAGATATGGTGTGAAAAGCATGTCACCATAGAGAGGGGTGCGACACAACGAGCCCTGCAAATGGGGAAAATGGCCACGCAACGAAAAAATAAAATATGGTTGACACTCACAAGTGAAGACAAATTAAAAATAGTTAAATTTTTATACAGAAGTAGCTACATGTGAGGAAGAGTTCAAATCCTGCTTGTTTCACCTCCACACAACTGGACAAACACCGCAAGAAGTCGACGTGACTCTTGGTTTCCGAAAGCCTTTTAGGCATGTTTGCACTCAGTCTGTGTATATTAATGAAGTCAACTAGTAAATAATTACAAAAAATAGGTGCTGATATCGACGGTTTAGCCGGCTTGATTAATAAAACATGTAACATACAGCATCCTAGTTGTCTAGCGCTCACTAGTAACGGTCCCTCCTGTGCCCAGTTTTCAAAGACCTAACACTCTGTGTTTACAAAGGCTTAATCTGTGTTCCTACAAATGTTTATGCAGTCGAGAGACAAGTTTTGCTTCTGGCCAATACCCCTGTGCATGCCTCTTCCTCATGTCTTGTGTATTACCACCCATCAATTTCATTTCATTTCATTTTCATTCCCCTGTTACAACACGCCGCTCGTGACCTGGAGGCTCTCGTCCAGGTCTTTAACAAGTTCGTCCTGCAAGGTCATATAGTTAAAACAGACATTAAGATTTATACCAGCAGCCACTGTGCTGGGTAGTAAGTAAATTACAAAAAGTTATTATAATTAGTAATTATAGTAGTAAGTAATTATAATCAACCCAGATTATATTTTGAAAAATTTGGAATGGAATTATAGTTACAATGTCATGGATTACTTGATTACATTTTTCATTATGTCTTTGAAATATAGAAATTTTTAAATGAATAATTAAAAATGTACATTTAAATTACTCATTAAAAGAAAAAGCATCCCACTTGTTGTAGAATACTGTAGTTTGTGCCGCCACTGTTTCTGTAAAGGTCATTTGATTTGACCAACCGTGAATGCTGATTAAGCAAATTGCAAATTATTTGCATTGAAAATGTTTTGAGACGTTCAAAGAGAAAAATGAATACTTTGTTAGTTTGTTTTTTGTTTTGTTTGGGTTTTTTTAGTATAAGGTGCAATATTTTCAATGTTTAATTCTGAAATAATCCGTAAATATTCAGATTAGTTTACATTTCTTTTGTAATCCAATGGACTGCGTTGCTAATTGCAAAACTTGCCCTGTTTTTTTATACTCTGACTGACTGCATTTAAAGAAAATCAGACGCAACCCTGCTTGTGAATGTTCTTGAATACATTATATATTAAGTACTGACGTAGAATGATGTTCTACTGATGTGCACCATAAACAGAAATAATTAGTCTTTTAAAGCTGCCAGAAAACTTTCTTTTTCTATCCAGGTTGAGGAGATCCATCCAGGATATTCCAAACTCAACTACGTGTTTCTGGCTAAGGTCAGTAGAGCCGGAAGCTGAAACGTCTTTTTGTTGTTTTGGGCCTACGCTGTGGACCGCTCTGTTCGATCCTGCTCAGATTAAACAATGCATTGACAGTTTTGGTTCTTTACTTTGGCAGTGCTACAAAGACCTGGGGCAGAGGGATCAGGCTAGGATGATGTGCGAAGCTGCTTGTTCAATGAATGCTGCGTCCAAAGAGGTAGACCGCATCACTGTGTTATTGCAGCACTGTATTAATATCCATCTCAAAGGGCCATCTGCCTTTTCCCGCCTCTCTATAAAATGCATCAGGAATCAGGATGCTTAAGGATGTTTGGATTTTGTAAAGTAGGTTTGTATGAGTTACTTATCCATAGTCGGTGTATTACCTGCAGTAGATGGCAGCCTCAGATAGGAGGAACAAGCGGGAGTCCCAACATGGGTGTTAAACAACGCACTGCTGTGAACGGGGACAGCAGAAAGACACATTTTACCCACGAAGAAAAAAGCTCACCTAAAAAAATCAATATCAGTTTAAGTGTATGCTATATTTAGAATATTTTCACCACTTTACAGTGCTGTCGGACAGCCCACTCTGACGGGTAGCTGAAAAATCTGAGCTATTCCTTCAACACAGGTTAAGGCAAAGTAATGAACCTTCGAATAATATTTAATCTTATTGTTTTTTTTTCATCAGGATGAAGAGGCACAAAAGGAGTTGGACTTACTCGTGCCAGCACTTGGGGTATGATGACAGCAATAGCACATTCTTTTGGAAATCTATTTTCCATGTGCTACGGTCAGTGTGTGTGCGTGTGTGAGACTGTCGTGTATATTGAGAGGCCATCATGTTAATTCACTCTATGAGTGCTGTGGCACTCTATCATCAATGGAAGCAATCGGCTACCACAGTCAGAACAGTCCTATGTGGGTTTAAATCAGACTTGTATTCTAATTTGTTTTTCTAATTTGTTTTTTATTTTTTTAAAGAGCGGGAAACTACTTTTCATACCTGGTTGTATCAAATCAGTGAGACAATTAGTTTTCCGTCTGTTGCTATGAAGTCTATGAGGTTGATTGTTGATTTTAGTTTCTCAGACATTGAATTATAGCATATATATATATATATAGTATATGTAATATAATGCATCTCTCCAGTCCATCCACTGTTTGTGCTCAGCGGTTTGTAGCAGACTGATCGCTCTGATAGCGAGTGTCACCTCACTGTGTCTCAAGGATACCGAGTTTCCTTCACTACAAAGACCTGTCATTTTTTTTTTGGAAAGTGACCCACAGGACTTGCTGTTCCTTCCTGTTCCGTCCTGGTTTTTTTTTGTTATTTTTTTTTTTTTTTTTCGCGTCTCCCACCACACATTCAAGAGGCAATAACAAAAGCACATCAGACAATGGCGCACCCAAACAAGGATCTTGGAATGCTGTGACTACCGGACGACCTCTTGCCCTCTCCACTCTGCTGTTATTCAGCCGAGCGTTAGCGCTCTGTGGCTCCATTTACATGCAGACTGTAAAATTATTAGTTCACACACATTCAGATGAATGTGTCTTTTTATGATGTCTTTTACGAGATCTGATGTTGACTGTTGACTTTGGCATCTGTCCATTGAAGACATTCGTTATTCACTCACCTCCTGCTACTCAGCTGGTGTGACAGTAATGCCACTCCAGTATAACTGTAGTTAACCAAAAGAAACGCGTACTACACTCTTAGAAAGCCCTGGGCGTAGTAGGCTCTTCATGTTTTTCCTGGCCCCTCTTTTACAGAACACTCGCTGAGTCAGTTCACTCTGAACTCTGACTTTGAACATTGACTTATACTCTGGGTAACCCCGGGTTATTAGTTCACCCTGGATATTTGATGTTTCATTTTCGTCATTTGAGGCTATACACCACATGTCCAACTTATTGACGACAAAACCCTAAAAGGGATTTAGCAAAGAGCACATGAATGATTTCAAGGTTGCCTCTTTGAATGAAAGTTTTGTCACAGAACATTATTTATAGCGCCTATTAAGGGGTTTATGAAGCAATCTTACAGATGTTTTTGAACAAAACATCTTTTTAAAGTATAAGCCTTAAAATATGTTGACACCATCAACAAAAACAGTAATTTTACTTCACAGAACAGAGGAGTTTCTGGTTTAATTGCTGAGACTTTGGTGATGTAACAATTTAGGTCGAGCCCAAACTAACTCTTTAAAACACCAAAGTCACACAGTAACATAAAAAAGCTGACCTATCAAAACAGATCCTTTCCATAATGTTGTCAGACACACGGAATCGAGTCCGTGGCAAACACGACCACTGCCAAGGTTGCCTCATAGGATTACATCACAGCCGTTGACTGCCTTCAGAAGCGACCTCCTGGGCCAGTTCCAACACTTTTGTACCTACAGGTCATTTTGAATGAACTAAAAAAATATCTAAAAATGAGGCCTAGGTTTAAAGATATAGGAGTTATCCTATAGGTGTCGTGTCTGAACATTTACATGGTGCTGTGACTGCCTTATAATTTAGGGCTCTTGCTTATTCTTTTTAAATCTGTGTAATTTCAAGTCAGTTTTATCGATACATCTGTTTTATTATTCACTTTTCCATTGTCAAAGAAAGTGGAGAGGCACCCCTAGTGCACCACTCCAGCTTGGTGTGCTGAGCTAAAAAAGGCTTTAAAGTTTAGAAAAGGCTCCTGTTACACTGCACATATACACCTAATTATCCCTGTTAAGGTTCAATTAAGGATTTCCTCAGGTTTCAATAAATGTGAAAAACACCCTGTATAAGTCTACGCGGGCTACAGTTTTCCATACATATAGTGACAGAGGATGAGGATCAGGCCTCATCAGTGCACCGAAGAACAAATGACATAGTTTGGTGAAGTTGTTTAAATAATGATGTAACTGGTGTGCATGTAAATGAAGTCACTGGCGAGCAGGTTGTGGTTTTTTTGTCACCTGTATTCTGTGTGTAACCAAAAGGCTGGACCGCTGGTTCTCCAGTAGAACCATAATGAATATAGCAGAAGGTGCGGACCCGTTGCTTTGGCACACCGTGATGGTGTATACGATTGCCTTCCAAGTCATATAATGCCATTCACTGAAACTGATCTGATCAGAATGAAGTCACGTTTAAATGTTTCATTTTATTATTGTCTCATGCATTCCTAATGATTTTACACTTGATAATGTTTCTACGCTAAGTGTGACACATTTATTATATGAAACCTTAAGGCGTTTGTTTTGTTTACTCTAGAGATTTGTTTTGTGAGAGCCTTTGGATTTAGACTGTGATTCATTTGATTTAATGTAATTATATCTTGTTAACTCTACCTGAATTGCAAAAATAGATTTTATGTCACTTTACAGACTTTTGTACCAGCATTACGAATGTATTTGATTTCTTTCAAATGCCAAAGTGAATCCCATATTCGTTAAGGTTATATCAAATCTGATACACTACATAGAGATTATACTGTATCATAGGCAGTGTGCACTGAATGATAAATGGTACTGGTGTCTATAATTAAATCTGTGCAATCCTGTTACAATTTGTTTCTTGTCATTTCTTGTTTAATTACATGAGCTTGTTTGTGTGCCTGCTTGTTTTAATGCAGTTTGCCTTTTATGATAAGTTATGTCATCTCTAATTTATTGTTAAAATGTTTGTTTGATCATAAACTGCATTGATCTTAATCCAAAAACAGCTAAAGAAGTAGCAAGCAGGCTCCTCCATGACTATCGATGGCTGTAGAGTTTTAAGACTTCGCTTCCCACTTCCTCAGACTGCACAGCTTGTGCCAGGACAACTGAGAATTTGTTACTGGATCAGATTCAGGCCAACTTCCCACCAGTCTAGTCATGTTTCAGCATTTTCTTTCCATCGCAGAAACACTCGGTGGCTCCCAAATGAGCGCAGATGTTTGTTTATGCAGTCATGACCAAAGTCCTTGAAGGATTTTATTGGCCTCCCATACACTTTATTTAAAAGCCTCAGCTGATACAGCTGCAGAGTTGGGGTTTTTTTCCAAGAAATGAAGGACCCTTTTGAGGTTCGTACGCAGGCATCATATATTACTTCCCTGTGTGTCTGATCTTGATATCGGGACATGTTGGCTTAAAATACAGGACTCAGTCATACAGATCGGTCATGAGCATCTCCACTTTTCTTGCACTCATGTCTATTTTAAGGCTGCTTGGTGTCTCCTAGACTGAAGACATGTGTTTTTAACCCTAAGACTGAAAATGGGGGAACAGCTAACTTAACAAATGTGAAGAGCCCATCAGCACCTCTAAAGCTCACTAGTTAACGCTTTATATTTAATTGGTTGGTCTGTTGGCTGGGAAATCTGGAGAATAATTTTTACACTTTGGTTTTTTTCTACATACTAAAGCAAGATATGTTAATTTTTAAATTCATCACCTTGTGTGCACAAACTAATTTACTACAAACATGCGTCTCCATGTAAATATGGATACTGATCTTGCACTGACTAATATCTTCTTCTCATTCGCTGCTGTGTCTAAACACCAAATGAGCCCCACTTCAACAGCAACTTTAAAATGCTTCTCACATGTTAATGCCACATGAAAGGGTCCACACTACATAGAGACGCACAGGAATTTATGGAAATTATAATTGTACCCACAAAATAACTAATTTGTTTGCACAAGATAAAAACAATGTCACCTTTTGGATGTAAGGGGCTCCGTAAGTCTTATATTTAATGGAAAGATATCAGAGTGGTATCGCTCTTTCCCAGAAAGCCAATAAATATTTTTCCTTAAATGTCTAAGTGTTCCTTTAACCTTCTAAAAGAACTTCTGACCCACCAGTTTCAACCACTTGCTGTGCGCCGTGTGTTTGATAGTATAGTCCACAAGAGCAGTATGTGTGTATGCAGTAGTCACCTGTAGCCTTTCATTTCAGTATGCGCTTTCTTAAAGGTCTCATATTCTGCAAAATGCACTTTTCAATGTCTCTCTAACAGAAGTATGTTAAATATGTCCCCGGTGTGTCTATAGACCGCCAAACTAAAGACCATCCTCCCCCAAATACAACTATGAACTTTAAAATAAGCTGAATATGGGATCTTTAATGCTTTTTTTGCATACAGTATTAGAACAAAAATAAAGGAACATATCAAATTACCTTGAACCTGGACCCCTCTGAGGCCATGGGACAGCTGTTTGCTTTGCTAAAATTTCTCCGACTTACCAGTAGATGCAAGAGGGTAATCAATACTTCATTATTCTACTCTGGTCGTCACCTGAACTCGTCCCCTTCAGGCAGGGCTGTCCCGGCCTCGGCTGAACCTGGACCTGTCCTTGATGCTGCTTCAGATTCAGCTCAGATAATGTTGACTGCAGTGCTGCGCTGACGTTTCACAGCTATTGTTCCTTCATTCCTGCCCTCCTATCAGGCAGTCTCAGCAGCCAGTGACCTTCTCTGTGAGCGTCACGTCTGTACAGTCTTGCTAACATTTACTCAGATCTCCATATATCCCTCTGTTCACAGTCTAAGCTCGGCTGTGTCTAAGTTACACAACTTACAGTCGGCGGCTTGTGTGTGTGTGTGTGTGTGTGTGTGTGTGTGCTGCCTGTGTGCGTGTTTTATCCTCCGCCAATGCTGGATACAAGCTTAAATAGAGAGATTCACACTAATCTTGTTAATGCAGCCTTGACAGGTCTAAGCTGTAATGACATAGGATGTGTCTTACCACTACTTCATGTGATATTTCATCGTCCTCAGCGGGCTCATTCCACCACAGCCCTTCTTATGATGCGTGTCTGCCAAACTCATACAAGGCACCTGCACATTTCTCCCGTCAGTTTCATTTTCTATCAGCGGGCGCCTCAAATACTCTTATTCTTTGTGTTTCATTTCCATAATTTGCACAGTTCTGTGGTTGGACTGAACATTAGTGATATTTGCTTCCTTCTGCAGCTTCCTGTAATGCAAGGAGGGAAACACAACAAAGGCAATAACCCCTGAAGGCTGATATCGTCTGCTATTATAACTCATCATTATCCCACTGAGTCGGGCATATTAACCGTGACACTCTCAGCGTCTCCGTCCTTTTTTAGCTCATTTGTGTTTGATGTCAGCTCAGTTCAACTCTGTTTCAGCAGAGACGTGCAAAAGCAAACTTTTCCTTCCGATTCATAAAGATTATGCTTGGACTGTTGCCACACATGAGCTCACTGGCACTATTTACTCTTCAGGTTTAATTTTGTACCTGTGAAAAAGAGGGAGAGCGGAGCACGGAGAGAGCCGTATCAGTAATCATCTAGCGTTGTTTTATCAGAATTTGTCACGCACTCTGAGAAGTTGACTGGCTGGCTGCAAGTACAGGGTGTTCTGGCAGGGCGAGATAAAACACTGTGCAGGGAAAGGGATCTCCCAAACACTTCCCTTTTGTTCCCACCTGACCTGGCAAAGTGCCACAAGTTCATTGCGTTTTTTTTTTTTTTTTAAAGAGTTCACAGCGAGACTGTATAAAATGTGTTAATCAGCTCTGCCTGATCAGCGTCAAGTACGGAGGCACGTTGGTGTCAAAACACAGTTGAAACAAACTTCAGCCTTTGTGGCTATATTTTAAACTTTCTCTTTTTAGGAACTATAAATGTGTCAACTAAATGTTTAAATGTGTTCATTTTTTCACCTTTAACCTGTTTAAGACAGACAGCTACATCAGTGACAACCAAAATAATAGTTAAAATGTCTTTATTATGTTATTCAAAAACATCTTGCAGGCAAGCGGATTGAAGAAATACTCAGCGGAGCAACATCACAACTGCAGTTACAGTACGTGTAGTCAAAAGCTTTAAGTGGTGCATTGCTACAGTGAGCAGTAATTCACTCATCTAACCAGTGAAGTACATAAGAAGCATAAGAGGTCAGGACACTGTAAATGTTTGGATTTGAGGTATTTCTTGATCATGTTGACTGTACTAGGTATCAGCTATTAAGAACGGGTCAGCTTTAGGTAAATTAAAGTTTGTTTTATATTTCATTTGGTGACAAAAGCAATTACTGATAAATGCCTTTTTATTGTCCTCTTGTGCGCCGCTCTCTGCAGCACCGTACGCGATGGATGCCATGCAGGATTGTACAACATCCCTTCCACAAAGTGTAATTTCAACTGCGGGCTCACTCCTCAGTTCTTTCCATATAAACTATGACAAAATCAGCTTGTGGACGTTAACATTTTAGTTTTTTGTTTACTGTGGAAAGAAAGCTGTAAGTCAGGGTTGTTGTGTCGCTGGGCTTCAGCCATGGAAAAACTGAGATTTCCTAGACATGTACTTTATACCAGGTCTGTTGTGTCTTGCTTCAAGTCACCTGCTATTTTGAAAGATGAATCTAAATTATATTATTGATACAGCAGGAAGCCAACAAACACTCAAATCTAACACTTTACAATCAGTGCATTAGTCTCCCATGCTGAGACGGCAATTAGATGAGTCTACAAAAAATATATGTACATACCCCCCCACCCCCCACCCCGTGCCCCATCCCTAAATTTAAACATGAATATATTTCTGTAAATGAAATATTATAATTATTTGTTTACTGGCATCATGAGCATGGAAATTAAATGACGGGGGTCAAAGGTTTTTCCATAGAGCAGCATTCGACAGCACTCACACTCAGACACGACTTTTGTGAGTAACAGAAAAAAAACACACATAAATGACTAAGTAACACTCTCACACTCCAACACTCCTCTCAAACAGCATCTACAGTAGGTTTCAGAATATATTAGATTACTTTTAAAAGCATTCTAATTAAAATAGTATTTGGCGTTTCATCGGCCTTCTTCCTGAGTAACTACATTTTTTACACTACAAATCACAAACTACACAATAGTACTGAACATGTTAGTTTAGTAGGCATTAGCCTTAAGGGCTGATGCACTCCATGAGCTTATTCGCCTGTTCATGCAGAATTTTAGCATCGGTCAGGAGTCTGACCAGAGATGGCACAGAAAAGTCTAGTAACTCCAGTTTTGATTGTTTATCACATATTTCTGTGTGTTTTGAGAAGATATTGCAGACAAACATTCATGAAAATGAATAGAAGTGGTGGCCAAAGTTGCTTTTTATCTGACAGCAAAAATGTTAATGGAGAGAACAACAGCGCTGCGATGCCTCTGTAAGCTTGATGGTTTCTACTTTTCAGTGAATTCTTGCAGCAACGTCAATCCGAGTGAAATCACAAGGGTGTGTTAGAGCAGCTGTTCAACACTCCTGTAACCACATAGCGCCTCCTGCACTGACGTCTGGCTGAGGCTGAGCTCCTGTGATGTGCAGCTGACTGCCGTCCTGCACCTCCGTGAATCAAAAGGAGATGCTGATTGCTAAGCGGTGTGTCTGACTGTGTTTGATGTTGGGAGAGACATGAGTCTTCCCAGGTGAGCTGCTGGTTGGGTGTGATGTGGCGTGCGTGCACTACGCAACATCTGCTCCCTCCTGGCACTATAATACATAGAAATAAGTCACCGATAAGTGATGAGAATTTAGCCTGAGATTTCAGCTTATAAATATAATTTTCAACCCACAAACATGAGTTATAGTTTAAAAGTCTTTTTTATGTTTCAGCCTTCATTTAATGGTTATTTCGGTTCTAATTGTGGTTTTTTTTTTTTGCTTAAGAGTCTGATGGGGGCTCTGCCTTGCCCTCCTCACTGAGGGAGTGCCTTGTAACCTTGTTCAGCAGCCTCATGTCTTCACGCAGAGACATTGCTATTGAGTAGGCAATAGGTTTCAGAGTCAGACCATAGCTGTAGTCCATTATGGGCGGCCTGGCTGGATCCGCCGTGATGTGGCACTGGTGGGCAATCAGGGTGGTGAAGAGGAACAGCTGCAGCTTGGACAGGTCCTCTCCGATGCACCGCCGCTTGCCCAGAGAGAAGATGAGCACGTTGCTGGTTAGGTCCTTGTTCAGCGCTCCATTCGGATCCAGGAAACGCTCGGGGTCAAAGGTCCCTGGATGGGACCACATATCCGGGTCGTGGTTGATGGACCACTGGTTGATGAAGACAACTGTGTTCTTTGGGATGTTGTAGCCCATGATGGAGGTGTCCGTGATGGTGGAGTGGGGGATGGTGAGCGGCACGAAGCTCGTGTAGCGCATAACCTCGTAGATGAAGGCCATGACGTAAGGCAGCTGCAGCTGGTCCTCCATGGAGGGGAGCCGGCTGCGGTCCACCACTTTGTCCACCTCCTGCTGGAGACGTACCTGCATCTCAGGATACCTACATTCACAGATAAGACCTACGTTTTAGGTGACCACTCATTGGCGTTTCACTTTATTTAATGATAAAATAAGTGAGCCACTGTCTCTGTAGAATGCTGCGCCTGACATTGAGTGAGTTTATGTAACCAAAGACACTATAGTGTCACTATATGTGAAGATATGATGCACCACCGCTAAGCCATTAGAGCACTTTTCACTGTAACAGAAAAAAGGACTACAAAAGTAAAATTATTATTTCTTTCTACAACGAATACCGGCTGAAGGCGTTGTATGTGTGACACCAGCCTGCCTATTGAGGCGCTGAGCACTGAATGGATTAAACAATCAAACAAGATTAGAAAATGAACTCCTGTGAAATCTGCCAAAGATTTTGCTTAATGCTGACTAGGCACTCCATTCACTTTCACTGGTGAGCACCTTCAGCTCTGAATGTTATGCTGCCTGCCTGCTCCTGGGCTCCCCCACTTGGCTGTTACACAACACAGATACTGCTGAATGTCCTCAAATCTTCACAGGTTTAGCAGCAGGATGAAGTCTGATTCATATTCTGACGTTATATCCCCTCATAATTTATGCTGTCTGTTGTTCGTGCCCATCAAAGGTCAGAACCTTAAAATGATCTCTAGGAAATCAGAGGAAAAGTTGCTTACTTGACAAGTATGAGGATGATCCACTGCAGTGCCGTTGACAGTGTGTCTTGACTTGCTCCAAATATGTCCCCCACAGTGGGGGCCACATAGTCCTTCCCAGATGAAAGCCCTTTGTCTCTCAGTTGGTCCATTGTCACTATAAAAGCGTCTGTCATATCCCTGATGATGCTCGACTGGATTGTTTTTCTGTGCTCCACAACTTTATCACGGATAAATGTGTTAAACTCCAGGTTGAGCTTCTTGAAGTTGTCAAATATAGTTTTGATGGGGTTTGGGAAGTATTGGAGCCAGGGCATCACGTCCACTATGCTCCCTGCTCCCACTGTTCGGGTGAACTGGTCGTTCCTGCCCACCACCTTCTGAAATTCCTCGTCGTCGTAGGAGTACCTCTTCCCAAAGCACACGGCGCTCATTATGTTGGCTGTGGACACCACCAGGTATGTCATGGGCTGGAAATATTGGTGCGCCTTCGTTTTCCCCACGAACAGCTGCAGCAGCTCTTTGAACTCGCAAAGGACGTGGTGCTCAAATGTCTTTTTAGTCTGCGGGTTGCCGGTGGAGAACATGCGCACAGTGGACTGGGCCACTTTGCGGTGCATCTTCCACCAGTCGCTGGTGGTGCCAAACGCGAGGCTGTCCCCGTTGGAGACGTACTGGAAGGAGGTGAAGTCCGGTCTGCCCGCAAATTCGGGTCCCTGCTTGACCAGCGCCTGTTTGATGGAGTCCCCGTTCAGCACCACCACGGTCCGACAGCCGAGTTTAATCTGAAACACCTTGCCGTATTTCTTCGCCATGCGCGTAAAGTACAAGTGCGGTGTTTTGCCAAGTTGCGCAGCGTTTCCGATGACCGGCCAGGCGAGCGGACCGGGCGGGCAGCGGACCGACCGCTGCCGGAGCCACCCCAGCAGGTGGAGGGAGAACAGCAGAGTCACACATGCCAGCAGCAGAGCTCTTAGAGTGGCCTGGGTAGAGCCCTCCAGCGTAAAATCCATGGTGGGGATCCTGCAGGGGGAATATGATTAATAATATCAATATTATATCATTCTTGTTTGAAATACACGATACAGCAGAAGGTGTGGGCTTGTGAAAGGAAATGTAAAAAAAAAAAAAAAAAAAAAAGTTCTGCTAAATCAGGAGGTCGTTTAATACCTGGTCATGTCCTTGGTTCATCGAAAAAATACCCGCCTTTACGATTTATCCAAAATATGGCTTTTTGTTTCCGTTCCAGAAAACTTCGACTGTATTTATCCATGAACTATTTAGGAAACTACATTTTTAACCTCCAGAAGTAGCAGGTTGTTCGTCTAAAAAAAGTCTCCCACCATCATGTGGAACAGCAGCCTGATATAAGAGTCATTGACAAAGTGAGCAGCCTGATGTGCATCCACAGACAGCAGCCGCCCACCAGCCACAAGTGGAGCCATGTCTCCCCAAAGAGCGCAGCATCACGGCCGCCAGCGTGAGTGTGTGTGTGTGTGTGTGTGTGTGTGTGTGTGTGTGTGTGTGTGTGAGTGCCCTGTTGCTTTGTTACAGTGGGCAGGTTTGTTGCAAAGGGTGTCACCCCACCCACCCACCATCACCTCTTCCTCCACCCACCTCTCTCTCGCTCTCTCACACACACACACACACACACACCCTCCTCCCCCCATCCCTTAGTGTGCGCATTCACAATCAACAGGCGTTATTGTCCGACGTGGGACTGTTTAAACTCAACGCCAAGTTTAGAAAAGTAAAGTAAACTCAACTGTTTGGATGTTCTTTGTCATACAACAGTACAGTAGGACTCTGTAAGCGCTGCAATACCCCCACCATTATTATTATTATTATTATTATTATCAGTGTTATTATTATTATTATCAGTATTATTATTATTATTATCAGTGTTATTATTATTATTATTATCAGTATTATCAGTATTATTATTATTATTATTATTATTGTTGTTATTATTATCAGTATTATTATTATTATTATTATTATTATTATTATTATTATTATTATCAGTATTATTATTATCAGTGTTATTATTATTATCATTATTATTATTATTATTATTATTAGTGGTGGTTATATATTGTAAATAGTATCAGCACAAGTTCACTTACTGTACCACGGTAACTTTAATATAACTGGAATATATAAGCGTGACATATAATAATCTATGAAAATATTGATTGTCATAAACATTCTCATACATCTATATCATCCTCTTCCTATATATGTATATATATATATATATATACACACACACACACACACACACTCATACATATGTATATATGACTGCACACGTTTGAATTCAGAGAGCTTGTAACAGCGCGCGTTGTTTCACCCTGTGTGTGTGTGTGTGTGTGTGTGTGTGGGGGGGGGGGGGGGGGGGGTTCAAACTTTTTAAAACAAATGATACAAACATTCATTTCTGACTGCTGCTCTGACGTAGGCGCTTTTTTTTCACAGCGCAATTTAGCCTGATGAGGTGATTAAGATACTGAAAAATGAAAGTATCGAATATATTTATTAATTTATTTATCTATCTGTTCATTTATCTCTTTCTTCATTTCACATTACACACGTGGCGTCGGTGAGCGTGTCTGTATTCCTCACACTGAGTCAGCGTGTATTTCGGTTAATTTGTATTGTTACAAATCACAGAAACGAATCCCCACGTCCTCCCCGTTGGATCAGCAAATGGAAAGAAACCCTGAAGTCTCACACCACGGGCCTTGTTGTTTTCTGTGCGTCCTGTCGGTCTAAAGCTGATTTACTGACATCACAGCTGACTGTGCGCTTTCCCATCAAGCCACCAGGCGGAGGCGAACCCCATGTTCTGACTCATTAATTTCCCCTAATTAACAAATGTGTTGAACATCAGTCCCGACCTGTCAGACACTAAACACCCTGCGTGTCTTAATTACTGGCTCATCCTGTATAACACTATATGTAGGACCTGTGTGGGACCCGGAGGCGCTTTGTGAACGCGCCGCCGAGCCTAATTACAGCAGATAGATGATGATCTGATTATGTGGTGGAGATGCCCCTGGTCGAGGCTGGGTGGTGATAATTATTGTTACCCATCTCTCCTCTCTGCTCACTGTG